>NC_081174.1:31041195-31341195 GCF_012432095.1 Onychostoma macrolepis | reverse complement strand
CCTTTAAATGACTGATCTATTCATAAGTTTCAGTCGTGGGTTCACCAGATGCTGCCTCTCGCTCTATATTTATATTCTTTATTCTTCTCACCATTTCTTAAGATCAAACTGATTCAGTGCTTTTCGTGATTCAGATAAACGTTGGTGTCCTGTTCTGTAAAGCATTTAAAGCACTAGAAACACTGATCTTACATCATTCTATATATATATATATACTGTATATATAAACTTGCAATACTTTTTTTAACTTACACTATTGAGCAAAAGTCAGAATTTTAAGATTTTTCATATTTCAGATGTTTTTGAAAGTCTCTTCTGCTCATCAAGGCTGCATTTATTTAATCAAAAATACAGTAAAAATTGTGACATATTATTAGAATTTAAAGCAACTGTTTTCTATGTGAATATATAATAACATGCAATTTATTCCTGTAAACAATGCTGAATTTTCAGTATCATTACTCCAGTCTTCAGTGTCACATGATGGGAAAAAAATTAATTAATATTTGTATTCATTAATGATGCATTAAATTGATCAAAATTGTCAGTAAAGACATTTATAATGTTAGAAAAGGGTTCTATTTCAAATAAATTGTTCTTTTGAACTTTCTATTCATCTGTGAATCCTGAAAAATAAAATGCATCACAGTTTCCACAAAAATATTGTGCAGCACAACTGTTTTCAACATTGATAATAATCAGAAATGTTTGTTGAGCAGCAAATCAGCATATTAGAATGATTTCTGAAGCATCATGTGACACTGAAGACTGAAAATTCAGCTTTGATCACATAAATAAATTACAGTTTAATAGATTATTACACAGAAAACTGATATTTTAAATCGCAAAACTATTTCACAATTTTTATTGTATTTTTGATCAAATAAATGCAGCCTTGGTGCGCAGAAGAGACTTTATTCAACACTACTTTTTTAACATACCATTAAACAAAATAAAATAAAATGTAATGTTTATTGCTAAAAATGGCAGACTCGCACACTGTAAAGTAAAGGTCACATAAAGCAGCTCACATAATACAGTTTGACCTTCTAAGGTTGAGAATCATCATGTGAAATGAGTGTATTAGCACATCTTCCAGCTGCAAACGCTGAAGGTCTGTGAGCTCTGGGTGAGTTTCAGGCTTTATGAATTACACCAGGAACACGCCGGGTATGAATAGGCAATTAGAATACAAATCCGCACCTTTAATTACCTTCATCATGGATCAGAGAGCCAAATTGCAGGACTGGAGCTGATGCTTGACTCAGAAATGCAGCAACACACATTATAACTCTCACACAAACAGCCCTAAATCCTTCACGTTTATTAATCTCTGTATGCTAATCAGCCGGCATTTCACACAAGTTCAGACAATGAAAGAGCAAGATTGAGTTTACTACTCGCAGATTTTGATTTACAATATCATTTTGGACTGCAGGACATGAACTTTAATTTGAAACAGCCAAACGCTTGACATTTTATGACTTTGGGCAAAAACTAGTCATTATTTTTACATTCAAATTCATTTATTCTCTGGGATCAAGCTGCAAATTGAGAAAAGCAACATGTTCAGGTCATCAGGAGTCAGAATGAAGTTTGACTTGAATTTCACTACAATTGTTGCTTTTTTTCCTTTGGTTAGCCTATTTTTAGGACCATTAAAATATTGTATTATGACGTTATTTTCAGGACCATTTCAGCAGAGAATCATAGAGGTTATAAGAATATAGACTTAATTTTCTTCATGCTAAATATTTGATGATATATTTATTTTATTTAATTATTTACATAATTGCTGATTAAATAGTCTAAGCATATCTAAACCCTTCCACAAAGATAATTGAAAAAAAACCTTGTAAATTAATTAATAATCATTTTCAGTATGCCTTTCACCATATTTAATTTATACATATTTATCCTTATGATTAAAGTCTAATCATCTAAACTAAACAAAGAATGGCAAAATATCATTTTCTATTTTTGTTATTTATTTTCATTGCCACTTCTAAAAAATTTAATAAAATTGTTAAAATAATAACAATCTTCAGTATGCCTATCATCATTTAATTTAATTATTTACATAATTGCCCTGCTGATAAAAGCATCTAAAGAAAAATATGAATTATTATTTTTGACATTGATATTGCCACTTTAAAAATAATAATGATAATATTAATTTTCAGTATGACTTTCATTATGGTATTTTTAATTTAATTATTTAATTATTGCCTTTGTTGATTGAATAGTCTAAGCATCTAAATGCAACAAAGAATTGCAAAGTATGATTTATTATTTTTGGTATTGATTTTGATTGCCACTTCCTCAAAAATAATTGTATAAAATAGTTAAAAAAATATATATATATATATATATATATATATATATATATATATATAAGAATTTACAGTATGCCTTTCACAAATCAAAAATGTGATTTATTATTTTTTTACTGCAATTTATTATTTTTCATTTATTACTTTTTAATAATAATAATCTACATTATGTCTTCTGCCATGGTATATTAATTTAATTTAATTATTTACACTAGCTGATTAAACAGTCTAAGCATCTAACCTAAAAAAAGATTTGTTATTTTTGGCATTGATTTTGATTGCCACTTCCACAAGAACAATTGCATAAAATTTTAAAAATATTAATAATAATCTACAGTATACCTTTCATCGTGGCATATTTAATTAATTGAATTATTTACATAATTGCATAGCTGATTAAATTGTCTAAGCATCTAAACTCAACAGAGAATCTCGACTACATCATCTTCAATGCGTCTTCTACTTGAAATCCGCCATCAGTGTAATCCAGCACATTTGAAGTCAAAATAAGAAGAGACAAAGTCAGTGTGACTAATAATTCCAGCACTTTCCTCATAAGAACACATGACAACTCGTCTCTGAAGTGTGACGCTGGAACTCAAATCGTGTCGGGCTTTAAGAAGCTCATGAATAAACATGAGGCATGTTTAATTATTGCCCCAATTTGAGAATTTCGTCAGTCTGTGGAAGTTAATCTGCAGAGGAGGGGATTATGATATTATGATATTATACCTGCGTGATGATGAGACACGGATCTGAAGCTGCGACAGAAACACGTCAAACCAAAGCCTTTAATTGCTCAGTCCGAGGCTGAAGATGTCCAGATGTTTGTGTTCTCTGTTCATCTTATCAGCATCTGCAGAGGAACAGGAACAGACTGAATGAATAAGAAAGAGCATCAGCGGAGCACAAACTGAGGTCAGATGAAGCTCTGATGCTCGACTGCGAAACTGATTTAATGAGCTGTTGATGTGATGCATGTTGGATTTTTCACATTTTCGGAGCTGAGAGTTTGGGAAAAAAATCTGAGAAATTCTGTGAAAAACATGTCAAAACATTGCACATCTAGGCTAAATATTTAAGGCAAGACACTGCAAGTGAATAATGTAAAAAAAAATAAATAAATAAATGCACCAAGCAAACCCACTTTACTGATTACATTGAGAATTGAAAACTTTTTTTGTGTTCCATAATGTCATGTTTAAATATGCAAATGAAACATTATCTCCCTAAATATGTACTGATTTGTATACATTTCCAGAGCAGAAAGTTTCTAAATTGTTTGATTTTGTTGACATATTAAAGGTTTTTTAAGAGAGGATTTTGGATTTCTCCTTTTATCACTCCATGAATAAGAAATTACGCAAGGTCATTTCCACCACAGGATAATAAAAAAAGGGACAAAAAACAACTGTGACTTTAGATTTTAAAATTAGGATTTTTTTTTTAATTTATTTATTTATTTTTTTTTTAAATTCTGAGAAGATTTTCTGAATTGTACAAGAGAAAACATTGCAATTACCTTTTATTTTTTATTCTGTGTCAGAAACAGAAAAAAAACAGAATTCAGAATTGTGAGGAAAAATGTGTTATTTTTTGGTCCGTGGTGGAAACAAGCTTCCAAAAAAAACTGTCAACAGACAAATAAAAAAACGCATTTTCACTATGTTTTTAGAAATAAACTGTTGTGTAAATCAATGCGAATGTTATAAAACTAAGTTTGCTAATTGCTAAGTGCTGCTAAAGTGGAGGAAAAACTTTATATTCATTGGAATTCAAATCTACAGGCACAAATAGATAATAGATACAGGCACTAGTCTGAAACAACACATTTTAAAAAAAATTGCCTTAATAAAGAAAAACAAGATTTTTTATGTCATGGTGAATGATGGAAGTTGCAGTTATGTGGGTTTTTTTCAGTGGTTTTCTGAATTCCCTGCAGGTTTGGTTACATTCAAACTGATCTGAAGAGCGTTTTGGGGGCTTTAGTTCAGTTCTGATGCTTGGCAGAAGCTTCTGCTTGATCTCGTTGGATGGCAGCGTTTTTTTCTTTGCACTGCAGCCATACAAAACAGTTGTGAAAAGCTGCTTGTCTCCAAATAAACAGGCTTTGGAGCGCGTCCTGCGCTCTTCACATCTCATACCATACATCAAGTGATGCTCTGTGAGCGTGATGTTCTGCTGGTGAATCCAAAGAGACAAATACTTAAGAAAACATCAGCTGCAGGTGAAACTCACCTGATGACACCAGTGTACCGCAGTACAAACCCAAAAACACCGTCTGAAAGAAACCTGCGGCGCAGGAGGAGGAGAACTGTTTGGAAAAACATGATAAATATGAATGTAAGGGTGGTTTCAGTGGTTCAGGCTGTAGGATTGCCGAATGACTAAAGAAACATTATCAGCACGATGGTATAAAACTGTACATTTCTCGCCTACTACCACCCACTGCCACTTATACCAACAACGGAAATAAGCACAGTTAGAATAGCTAAATACATGGGAGAGCGTTGCTATTAAGTGACTATATTGTATTGCAATAGGTAGCACTTCAATATTAACCTTGAATCAAGACTAGTTAGCACATAATTTATAATTGAAATGGTTTAATAACAGTATTTCTTTATGGTTACACTTGAATTGGCTGGAGAGAGCTCCAGCTAAGAAAAGAGGCAACAAAGAAAATAGCCAGCAGAGAAAAGAGGCAGAGCAGCAGTTGCAATCTTCTTTTATCCCTTCCTTGACCATGTCACTAAAACCCAAATGTGAGACATTCAAACTGACCAGTCAGCAGATTACAGCTTCACCTGCTGGGCAAAAGGTGTGACAATTAGCAGACCCCCGATGTATACACATGTTGGCCTACAGGCCTTGATCGATATCAGCACCCCTGTGCCTTCAGGAACGCCAAACGGCCCTTTTGTCACTCAAGATAGGTTTGGGACAGGAAAGTAGAAGTCTTTGATTATTTTCAACCTTACATAAATATGAACAAAATGTATGAGAATATGATACATTTGTTTACATTGATAAATATATGGTTTGGTGGATATTGCATTTGCTTTAAAGGGATAGTTCACCCAAAAATGAAAATGTGATGTTTATCTGCTTACCCCCAGGGCATCCAAGATGTAGGTGACTTTGTTTCTTCAGTAGAACAAAAATGAAGAATTTTAACTCAAACCGTTGCAGTCTGTCAGTCATATAATGCCAGTCAGTGGGCACACAATCTTTGAGAGACAAAAAAACATGCACACACAAATCCAAATTAAACCCTGCGGCTCGTGACGATACATTGATGTCCTAAGACACGAAACGATCGGTCTGTGCGAGAAACTGAACAGTATTTATATCATTTTTTACCTCTGATACACCGCAATGTCCAACCATCCTGAGCGCGTTCACAACAGCCGCGCGTGACGCGTCAACATGCTCTGGCACATAGGTACATATACATAGATGCCTCATTAGCGACTGTTTCTATGGAACAGCCACAACATCCGTCACGCGCCGGATGTTGTGACATTCGGACATTGAGGTGTAGCAGAGGTAAAAATTATATAAATACTGTTCAGTTTCTTGCAAAAACCGATCGTTTTATGTCTTAGGACATCAATGTATCGTCACGAGCCGCAGGGTTTAATTTTGATTTGTGTGCCCATAATTGACTGGCATTATATGACTGACAGACTGCAACGGTTTGAGTTAAAATTCTTCGTTTGTGTCACCTACATCTTGGATGCCCCGGGGGTAAGCAGATAAACATCACATTTTCATTTTCGGGTGAACTATCCCCTTTAATGTGTTTCTCCCATCCTCATTTCTCAAGCCTGTTCTCTGAAAAAGACTGGATATGTTCAGTTAGGTTTTTTTTTTTTTTCATTTTATTCAGAATTTTGATAGTTTAGTTGTGTTTTTGGGGGCGGGGGTAATTTTTAATTTTAATTATTTTTTAATTATTTTATTTTAGTTTTTAATCATTTTGTGTAGTTTTAACGTAGTTTTAAATCAATTTCTTTCTTTTTTTTTTCTTTTTTTTTTTTTTATAAAGGTTTTATTTCAGATTTAGTTTTAGTTATTTTAGTAAATCAGTTAGACAAGATGAAAATAAGAAATATTGTCTTGGAAACTAGATTAAATAATTATATATATATATATACACATACAGTTGTGCTAAACATAAAATCAGTTAGACAAGATAATTATATATATATATATATATACAGTGAGGAAAATAAGTATTTGAACACCCTGCTATTTTGCAAGTTCTCCCACTTAGAAATCATGGAGGGTTTGAAATTGTCATCGTAGGTGCATGTCCACTGTGAGAGACATAATCTAAAAAAAAAAATCCAGAAATCACAATGTATGATTTTTAACTATTTATTTGTATGATACAGCTGCAAATAAGTATTTGAACACCTGAGAAAATCAATGTTAATATTTGGTACAGTAGCCTTTGTTTGCAATTACAGAGGTCAAACGTTTCCTGTAGTTTTTCACCAGGTTTGCACACACTGCAGGAGGGATTTTGGCCCACCTCCACACAGATCTTCTCTAGATCAGTCAGGTTTCTGGCCTGTCGCTGAGAAACACGGAGTTTGAGCTCCTCCAAAGATTCTCTATTGGGTTTAGGTCTGGAGACTGGCTCGCCACGCCAGAACCTTGATATGCTTCTTACAGAGCCACTCCTTGGTTATCCTGGCTGTGTGCTTGGTCATTGTCATGTTGGAAGACCCAGCCTCGACCCATCTTCAATGCTCTAACTGAGGGAAGGAGGTTGTTCCCCAAAATCTCGCAATACATGGCCCCGGTCATCCTCTCCTTAATACAGTGCAGTCGCCCTGTCCCATGTGCAGAAAAACACCCCAAAGCATGATGCTACCACCCCATGCTTCACAGTAGGGATGGTGTTCTTGGGATGGTACTCATCATTCTTCTTCCTCCAAACACGTTTAGTGGAATTATGACCAAAAGTTCTATTTTGGTCTCATCTGACCACATGACTTTCTCCCATGACTCCTCTGGATCATCCAAATAGTCATTGGCAAACTTAAGTCGGGCCTGGACATGGTTTAAGCAGGGGAACCTTCCGTGCCATGCATGATTTCAAACCATGACGTCTTAGTGTATTACACAACAGTAACCTTGGAACGGTGGTCCCAGCTCTTTTCAGGTCATTGACCAGCTCCTCCCGTGTAGTTCTGGGCTGATTTCTCACCTTTCTTAGGATCATTGAGACCCCACGAGGTGAGATCTTGCATGGAGCCCCAGTCCGAGGGAGATTGACAGTCATGTTTAGCTTCTTCCATTTTCTAATGATTGCTCCAACAGTGGACCTTTTTCACCAAGCTGCTTGGCAATTTCCCGTAGCCCTTTCCAGCCTTGTGGAGGTGTACAATTTTGTCTCTAGTGTCTTTGGACAGCTCTTTGGTCTTGGCCATGTTAGTAGTTGGATTCTTACTGATTGTATGGGGTGGACAGGTGTCTTTATGCAGCTAACGACCTCAAACAGGTGCATCTAATTTAGTATAATAAATGGAGTGAAGGTGGACATTTTAAAGGCAGACTAACAGGTCTTTGAGGGTCAGAATTCTAGCTGATAGACAGGTGTTCAAATACTTATTTGCAGCTGTATCATACAAATAAATAGTTAAAAATCATACATTGTGATTTCTGGATTTTTTTTAGATTATGTCTCTCACAGTGGACATGCACCTACGATGACAATTTCAGACCCTCCATGATTTCTAAGTGGGAGAACTTGCAAAATAGCAGGGTGTTCAAATACTTATTTTCCTAACTGTATATATATATATATATATATATATACAGTTGTGCTCAAAATTATTCACACCCTTGGTAAATATGATCAAAGAAGGCTGTGAAAATAAGTCTGCATTGTTTATCCATTTAATCTTTAATTTAAAATTATTTTAAAAAGTCTAACCTATAATTGAAGTAAAAAAAAAATAAATAAAAAAAAGTGACAGTGGGGGAAAATCACATTAGGAAATAACTATTTTTCTCTAGTACACGATGGCCACAATTATTGGTTCCTCTATTTGTATTTATTATACATTTATTTGAATAGGAACAATACAATAGACATGATTCCAGACAGAGACTGGAAAAAATGCACTGCACATAGAGATTATAGCAGAAGCTAATTTGCATCTCATGTCCCTAGAAAGGCTTTTCTATTAAATCAATACATATATAAATAACCAAAATAATTATAATAAAATAACTAACTCTACCTTAAACTAACATAACAAATCCATCATACAATATATTCATACATTACAAACAGAATACAGAACAACAACATACCCAAGTTTTATAGACTCTTCCAATCTTAATAAATAACTAGTAAGGAACCATATGAAAATTCAAATATGCGTACAGGTCTGATTTACTTTAAGCCAGCGTTTAACCATCAATGTAAAAGACTTTATATCATGTATCCCTTTAAACTCATTTGGCAACATATTCCAAAGTTGTGACCCCTTTACAGAAAATGCTCTTTGCTCTTGTGATGTTCTACAAAACCCAATCCTACAGTTTCCAACCTCTGTACTCCTAGTGGTTCGTCCTATTGCAACATGTCTATTTACCAAATTACATAAAACAGAAGGTGCCTTATTATGCAAACGTTTAAAAATCAGTTTCACGTATGATAAATTTATAAAATTTGTAAAATTAAGCATATGCCATTTCTTTAAGATTAAGATGAACTTAAAACAATTTAAGTTCATCTTAACTATTTTTGACAGCCTATTTATATGTTTGTCAAATTTGAGTTGTGAGTCTAGAACTACTCCTAAAAAACTAACTTAATTTATCTCCTCTATTTCTTCGTTAAGTATCTTAATCTTTACTTTTTCGGTTTTCTTTCTATTAGAAAAACACATAAAGACAGTTTTCTTGACATTTAAAGTAAGATTATTTTCCTTGAGCCATCTAGATATCTTTTCCATTTGCTCATTTAAAAGTGCAGCAACCTTAGCTGATGATTTAGCAGATGTATATATCACCGTATCATCCGCGTAGAGCTGACATTCAGCATCTACTACATGGCAAATCATTTATAAACAAACTAAAAAGCAATGGACCTAAAATTGAGCCTTGAGGTAAGCCCATTTTATTCCTTATAAACAATGATTTTGTATCCTTAATTTTTACACACTGTTCCCTTTGTTTTAGGTAAGAGGTGAACCACTCAATTGATTGCTTAATGAAGTTAAATGTACTTTATTTAGATATCAAAATAGTGTGATTAACTGTGTCAAAAGCTTTTTTTAAATCAATAAAAACAGCACCCATTACATGCCCCTGATCCAAAGAAGATCTAGCCTAAAAAATAACAGATAGCCGTTTCTGTAGAATGTCGTGGTCTAAAACCAAATTTATGCTGATGGAGTTTATTACTTTCTAAATAATTTATTAATTGTTCAGCCACAACTTTCTCTAAAAACTTGATATTGGACGATAATTTGAAATCATATTAGAATCTCCTGATTTGTAAATTGGTATGACAATAGCCTTTGTCCAAATTTTTGGAAACTTACATTCTCTGATTGATATATTTAACAAATGGGTTAATGGAGGTATCGTCAAGGAGCTATATTTTTTAATAAAATTAATATCTAAATTAAAAATATCCTTTAGAAATTCTTATGATTAAAATATCTAATATGAAGTATATTCCCAATCATATTTGTATTTTTTTATCACACCAGGGTGACTGGGAACATGAAGTTGTCCAGCCTTGGCTTCCTGTTCCACAGGATTATAAATATGAGGAACACAAAGCCCAAATTCCCTTAATTATTGATCACAAGGAGTAAAACCAAAGAATATATTTCTGATGTGCATCAAAAGATTGTTGAACTTCACAAATTTAGAAAAGAGCAAGAGCAAGTTTTCTTAAAAGTAAGAAAAGAGTTAAAGCATTAAAAACATTCCCATTTCCACCATCAGGGCAATAATTAAGAATTTCCAATCAACATAAAATGTTATGAATCTGCCTGGAAGAGGACGTGTGTCTATATCGTCCTAATGCACGGTGAGGAGGAGAGTTTGAGCGGCTAAAGACTTCACAGCTGGAGAATTGCAGAAAATAGTTGAGTCTCGGGGTCAGAAAACCTTAGAAAAAAATAGTCAAACAGCAGCTACATCAGCACATGTTGTTTGGGAGGGTTTCAAGAAAAATTCTCCTCGCTCATCCAAAAACAAACTCCAGCATATTCAGTTATCAGACACGACTGGAACTTCAAATGGCACTGGCTTCTATGGTCAGATGAAACTAAAAAATGAGCTTTTTAGCAGCAAACACTCAAGATGGGTTTAAAAAGTACCCCATGTGTACAATGAAATATACTGCTGTATTTTTGATGTTGTGGGCCTATATTTCTGCTGGAGGTCCTAGACATCTTGTTTAGACGCATGGCATCATGGATTCTATCAAATACCAACAGATAAAAAATCAATAAGTGACTCTGTTAGAAATCTTATAATGGGCCATGTTTGGATCTTCCAACCGTACAATAATCCAAACACAAACCTCAAAAACAACACAAAAATGGGTCACTGAGAACAAAACCAAGCTTCTGCTGGTCATTCCAGTCCTCTGACCTGAACCCTGTAGAACATGAGTGACCTGAAGAGAAGAAGCTGTGAATCTAAAGGGTCTGGAGTGATTCTGGATGAAGGAATGGTCTCTGATCTCTCGTCAGGTGTCTCTAACCTCATCAGGCATTATAGGAGAACATTTAGAGCTGTTAAACTGGCGAATGGAAGTTTCAGAAAGTATTGAATAAAAGGGTGCCGTTAATTGTGGCCAATGTGTATTAGAGAAAAACATTTATTTCATAATGAGATTTCTCTCCCATTTTAAATATATAAATAAAAGATGAAAAGGATTAATGATACAGATTTATTTTCACAGCCTTCTTTGTTACCATGGGTATGAATAATTTTGAGCACAACTATATATATATATATATATATATATATACTGTATATAGATGATCAGGCTGTGAAAAGAAAAAAAGGCAATAATTGTATTTATATCACAGATAACAACTCATTGCATTAAACATGCAACATATTGGAGTGATTTTACAACAATATTGAATCCACAGTCCATTATAATTAGTGCTGTCAAACAATTAATCGCATCTAAAATAAAAGGTTTTTGCATAATATACAGTATGTGTGTTCTGTGTATATTATGTGTATATATATATATATATATATATATACTGTATATAGATGATCAGGCTGTGAAAAGAAAAAAAGGCAATAATTGTATTTATATCACAGATAACAACTCATTGCATTAAACATGCAACATATTGGAGTGATTTTACAACAATATTGAATCCACAGTCCATTATAATTAGTGCTGTCAAACAATTAATCGCATCTAAAATAAAAGGTTTTTGCATAATATACAGTATGTGTGTTCTGTGTATATTATGTGTATATATATATATATATATATATATATATATATATATATATATATATATATATATATATATATATATATATACTGTATATAGATGATCAGGCTGTGAAAAGAAAAAAAGGCAATAATTGTATTTATATCACAGATAACAACTCATTGCATTAAACATGCAACATATTGGAGTGATTTTACAACAATATTGAATCCACAGTCCATTATAATTAGTGCTGTCAAACAATTAATATCTAAATTAAAAATATCCTTTAGAAATTCTTATGATTAAAATATCTAATATGAAGTATATTCCCAATCATATTTGTATTTTTTATCACACCAGGGTGACTGGGAACATGAAGTTGTCCAGCCTTGGCTTCCTGTTCCACAGGATTATAAATATGAGGAACACAAAGCCCAAATTCCCTTAATTATTGATCACAAGGAGTAAAACCAAAGAATATATTTCTGATGTGCATCAAAAGATTGTTGAACTTCACAAATTTAGAAAAGAGCAAGAGCAAGTTTTCTTAAAAGTAAGAAAAGAGTTAAAGCATTAAAAACATTCCCATTTCCACCATCAGGGCAATAATTAAGAATTTCCAATCAACATAAAATGTTATGAATCTGCCTGGAAGAGGACGTGTGTCTATATCGTCCTAATGCACGGTGAGGAGGAGAGTTTGAGAGACTAAAGACTTCACAGCTGGAGAATTGCAGAAAATAGTTGAGTCTCGGGGTCAGAAAACCTTAGAAAAAAATGGTCAAACAGCACCTACATCAGCACGTGTTGTTTGGGAGGGTTTCAAGAAAAATTCTCCTCGCTCATCCAAAAACCAACTCCAGCATATTCAGTTATCAGACACGACTGGAACTTCAAATGGGACTGGCTTCTATGGTCAGATGAAACTAAAAAATGAGCTTTTTAGCAGCAAACACTCAAGATGGGTTTAAAAAGTACCCCATGTGTACAATGAAATATACTGCTGTATTTTTGATGTTGTGGGCCTATATTTCTGCTGGAGGTCCTGGACATCTTGTTTAGACGCATGGCATCATGGATTCTATCAAATACCAACAGATAAAAAATCAATAAGTGACTCTGTTAGAAATCTTATAATGGGCCATGTTTGGATCTTCCAACCGTACAATAATCCAAACACAAACCTCAAAAACAACACAAAAATGGGTCACTGAGAACAAAACCAAGCTTCTGCTGGTCATTCCAGTCCTCTGACCTGAACCCTGTAGAACATGAGTGACCTGAAGAGAAGAAGCTGTGAATCTAAAGGGTCTGGAGTGATTCTGGATGAAGGAATGGTCTCTGATCTCTCGTCAGGTGTCTCTAACCTCATCAGGCATTATAGGAGAACATTTAGAGCTGTTAAACTGGCAAATGGAAGTTTCAGAAAGTATTGAATAAAAGGGTGCCGTTAATTGTGGCCAATGTGTATTAGAGAAAACATTTATTTCATAATGAGATTTCTCTCCATTTTAAATATATAAATAAAAGATGAAAAGGATTAATGATACAGATTTATTTTCACAGCCTTCTTTGTTACCATGGGTATGAATAATTTTGAGCACAACTATATATATATATATATATACTGTATATAGATGATCAGGCTGTGAAAAGAAAAAAAGGCAATAATTGTATTTATATCACAGATAACAACTCATTGCATTAAACATGCAACATATTGGAGTGATTTTACAACAATATTGAATCCACAGTCCATTATAATTAGTGCTGTCAAACAATTAATCGCATCTAAAATAAAAGGTTTTTTTTGCATAATATACAGTATGTGTGTTCTGTGTATATTATGTGTATATATATATATAAATACACACACAAACAGTATATATTTTGAAAATGTTTACATGTATTTACATGTCTATATTTATATTCATATAATTTATATTTAAAAAATATATTTAATATAAAAAAATTTTTCTGAAATATGTACTGTACATGCATGTGTGTGTATTTATATACATAATATGCATAAATATACACAGCACACACACATACAGGTGCATCTCAATAAATTAGAATGTCGTGGAAAAGTTCATTTATTTCAGTAATTCAACTCAAATTGTGAAACTCGTGTATTAAATAAATTCAATGCACACAGACTGAAGTAGTTTAAGTCTTTGGTTCTTTTAATTGTGATGATTTTGGCTCACATTTAACAAAAACCCACCAATTCACTCTCAACACATTAGAATACTTCATAAGACCAATAAAAAAAAACAATTTTAGTGAATTGTTGGCCTTCTGGAAAGTATGTTAATTTACTGTATATGTACTCAATACTTGGTAGGGGCTCCTTTTGCTTTAATTACTGCCTCAGTTCGGCGTGGCATGGAGGTGATCAGTTTGTGGCACTGCTGAGGTGGTATGGAAGCCCAGGTTTCTTTGACAGTGGCCTTCAGCTCATCTGCATGTTTTGGTCTCTTGTTTCTCATTTTACTCTTGACAATACCCCATAGATTCTCTCTGGGGTTCAGGTCCGGTGAGTTTGCTGACCAGTCAAGCACACCAACACCATGGTCATTTAACCAACTTTTGGTGCTTTTGGCAGTGTGGGCAGGTGCCAAATCCTGCTGGAAAATGAAATCAGCATCTTTAAAAAGCTGGTCAGCAGAAGGAAGAAGTGCTCCAAAATTTCTTGGTAAACGGGTGCAGTGACTTTGGTTTTCAAAAAACACAATGGACCAACACCAGCAGATGACATTGCACCCCAAATCATCACAGACTGTGGAAACTTAACACTGGACTTCAAGCAACTTGGGCTATGAGCTTCTCCACCCTTCCTCCAGACTCTAGGACCTTGGTTTCCACATGAAATACAGAACTTGCTCTCATCTGAAAAGAGGACTTTGGACCACTGGGCAACAGTCCAGTTCTTCTTCTCCTTAGCTCAGGTAAGACGCTTCTGACGTTGTCTGTGGTTCAGGAGTGGCTTAACAAGAGGAATACGACAACTGTAGCCAAATTCCTCGACACGTCTGTGTGTGGCGGCTCTTGATGCCTTGACCCCAGCCTCAGTCCATTCCTTGTGAAGTTCACCCAAATTCTTGAATGGATTTTGCTTGACAATCCTCATAAGGCCGCGGTTCTCTCGGTTGGTTGTGCATGTTTTTCTTCCACACTTTTTCCTTCCACTCAACTTTCTGTTAACATGCTTGGATACAGCACTCTGTGAACAGCCAGCTTCTTTGGCGATGAATGTTTGTGGCTTACCCTCCTTGTGACGGGTGTCAATGATTGTCTTCTGGACAACTGTCAGATCAGCAGTCCTCCCCATGATTGTGTAGCCTAGTGAACCACACTGAGAGACCATTTTGAAGGCTCAGGAAACCTTTACAGGTGTTTTGAGTTGATTAGCTGATTGGCATGTCACCATATTCTAATTTGTTGAGATCGTGAATTGGTGGGTTTTTGTTAAATGTGAGCCAAAATCATCACAATTAAAAGAACCAAAGACTACTTCAGTCTGTGTGCATTGAATTTATTTAATACACGAGTTTCACAATTTGAATTACTGAAATAATTCAAGTTGAATTACTGAAATAAATGAACTTTTCCACAACATTCAAATTTATTGAGATGCACCTGTATATTATGTAAACAAAAACTTTTATTTTGGAAGTGATTAATCACGATTAATCATTTGGCAGCACTATGGCATACTGTGGCTGGATGCAAATGATTTTTTGCACCTTGAGAGATGTTCTCTGTAATTCTGCGGCTATTTCATCTATTGTTTATTAAACCAGTGACTAGATGAATCCAGAGACACACAAGTGTATGACACGATAAAGGCTTGTCAGTGACATTTCACATTTAATTGACTGTAATTCTCTTTACTTGTACCTGCGCCACATTAACAGAGACATCAGCCGAACCTGTCAGCACACAAAACACAATCACCGTCTCATTAAGAGACCTTGTAAACTCCAGACTTGTCTGGAAACGTCAGTCGCCGTGGCCTGTGTGAAACTACAGACGACTCCAATTACACAGATAACACCTTCTGCTTTATATGACAACTAGTAGTACATCAGTGTCAGGACACGTCTGTGTTCACACTGCAGGAGACAAACTTCTGTCATCATTTACTCTCCTTCGTGTCGCTCCAAACCCGCGTGACGCTCTTTAAGATTCACACTAGATGTTAGGCAGGATATTCATGCTGCTCTTTTCCATGAAACAAATGTGACGCACCCTGCAAACTTCAGAAATGACAGAAAGCACTGACAGTCCCGTATCATGGTGCTCGCAACACCAAGGTCATGGGTTTGATTCCCAGTGAATGCATGAAGTGATATAATACCTTGAATACAGTGTAAATTGCTTTGGATAAAAGTATCTGCCAAATGCATGAATGCAAATGTAAATGTAGTTTTTGTAGTAGTTTCTTTTTTTATGTCTATATAGATTTAATTAATTAAAAAGAAAATTAAAATATTAATTTTAAAATATTTTTTATATATGATTAAGGTTTATTTTATTTATAATATGCATTACATATAGGCCTATATATGCATATGTATACTAAAAAAATTAACTAGCCAGGTTGCATTAAAATTTAATTAAAACTTAAAATTTGAATTAACAACAAAAGACAATTGTCATAACTTTAGATGAAACATTGTATATAAACTTATAACATATTTTTTACAGTGTATCCAAATATAACTTCACTTAACTTCATAATTTTAAGTTAATTGCATTTAGTTTATTACAATCATACAAAGAAAATTTCATGCACTGTTTAAAAAGAATAGTTTCTATAGTGATTTTTATCAGAGGTGTAAAATACTTGAGTAATTTTACTTGATTACTTTACTTAAGTATTGTTTTGGGGGATTTTTACTTATTCAAGTACAATTTAAACTGACTACTTGTACTTTTACTTGATTACATTTCTGAAGAAAAAACAGTACTTTTTACTCATTACAATTTTATTTCAACTTAAAAAGTACATTATATTTTTATTTTATCTTATGCACATTAAATATGGTAAACGGAATCTCAAACATGTGTTCTTGACGTGAGAACCAATGATCTTTGTTTCCACACATCAAACACAGTTCTGCTTCAGTTATGACTTTCATCAGGTCAATGTCTGGGTTCAAAAGTTCACCATCAAATCTGAGGAAGCATGTTGAGGTAGCAAAGTTGTGTTTCCCCCAAAAAGTTTATTCTTTATTCTTTGTTTTGATAGAGACATTAGCTGTGTAATATATTGGCTGAATGCACACTGTAAAAAGTGATAAGTTGACTTAACTTAAAAAAATTGAGGAAACCCGTTGCCTTAAAATTAAGTACATAATTTAAAAAAAAAAAAGTTAAGTGAACTTGACAATTCAATTAACTTATTTTTTTAATTATCATTTACTTAAAAATTAAGGCAACAGGTTTCCTCAATTTCTTTAAGTTAAGTCAACATCACTTTTTACAGTGTAGATATATTTGACCTGTGCCATTGCATTTTGTGTCTGTAAGAAAAAAAAAGAAAAAGAAAAAAAAAAGAAGTACTTCTACTTTAATAATTGTGTACAATTTAAAGTTGTACTCTTTTACTTTTACTCAAGTATGTTTTTGGCCAGATAATGGTACTTTTAATTGAGTCAAATTTTCACTGAGTATCTTTACTTTCACTTGAGTACAATTTTTGAGTACTTTTTACACCTCTGGTTTTTATGCATTTGTTGATATAAATTTTTCAATAAATTCAAATTAATTTTCATATTTCTTACATTTATATGGTGTCATTCTCATTGAGGGGTGAACTGCACATGTGCGTGCAATTTGTGGAAACAAAAAAATTAAAAATTAAAAGTCAAGTCAAGTCACCTTTATTTATATAGCGCTTTTAACAATACAGATTGTGTCAAAGCACTTAACAGTATCAGATTGGAGGATAGAGTCTCAGTAATGTATAATGATAAGATTAAACACTCAATTTTCAGTTAAAGGCATGAAAAAGAAATGGAGGAAGTCTTAAATACATTTTTGTAGTTTTTAGTGAACCAATTAATTGCATGAACAGTTATACTTATCCAAGTAGGCTATATTGCAAACAAGCTAATATTGTTTTGGTCAATTTTGTTGTTTTTATTAATTAAATATACATTTCCATTTGGAATCCAGACTCGGGCCAGTACTGTGTGATGTGTGCAGAGGTGTAAAATACTTGAGTAATTTTACTTGATTACTTTACTTAAGTATTATTTTGGGGGATTTGCACTTTATTCAAGTACAATTTAAATTGACTACTTGTACTTTTACTTGATTACATTTCTGAAGAAGAAAACAGTAATTTTTGCTCCTTACAATTTTATTTAATCTTGAAAAGTACATTACATTTTTATTTTATCTTATGCACATTAAATATGGTAAACAGAAGCTCAAACGTGCGTGCCTGATGTGAGAACCAATGATCATTGTTTCATGCATCAAGCACACATATTTCTACTTCATTTATGACTTTCATCAGGTAAATGTCTGGCTTAAAAAGTTCACCATCAAATCCGAGGAAGCATATTGAGGTAGCAAAGTTGCATTTTCCCAAAAATGTTTATTCATTATTTGTTCTGTTTTGATAGAGCCATTAGCTGTGTAATATATTAGCTGAATGCACAAAATTGAGTGCAAATAAAATCAGTGATGAGAATTTAAATACCATTAATATTTTTGTGGAAATATTTTCTTAATTAAAAATCTCCAAAAGTGTTTAAATAAGCATTGTTTATTTAAAGCCTCTGCATCACATCTTGCTCTTCAAAGGGATAGTTCACCCAACAATGAAAATTATCTCATTATTTACTCACCCTCATGTCGTCCCAGACTTTCTTTTTTAAGATGAACACAAGCAAAGATTTTTAGTCCAGATAATGCAAAACAGAACTACTTCAGAACCCACACAAAGTGAACACGACGGTCAAGTTTAAAATATTAGTATTTGTATCCTCCTTACATAAGCCTTTCATTTCACTGAAGAAGACACTGATTCATTAACAGGGGTTGCATGCGTTACTGTCATATTCACTTTGTGTAGTTTTTGAGGTGTCATTTTTGAATGTCCCATACACATGATTTTTTTTCTAAAACTCTTAGTGCGTTCATCTGATAAATGAAAGTCACATGGGACGGCATGAGGGTGGAAAGGATGGAGTTTCCTTTTAATCCCTTTCCCTGTATTTTTTTTCCCGGTGTTCCGCTGTGCTGCATTTTAATCGTTGATGTTGCACTAGATATACGTGTTTGACCTGTACCATTGCATTTTGTTTCGTTTTCTCCCTTTAACCAAATTTCTGAATGTCTGTCAGAAAAGAAAGTACTTCTACTTTTTTAATACTTAAGTACAATTTGAAGTTGTACTTTTTCTTAAGTAGGTTTTTGGCCAGATACTTGTACTTTCACTTGAGTAGAATTTTTGAGTACTTTTTACACCTCTGGATGTGTGCAGAGTTAGTGCACAAATGACCATTGGATAACTAGAAGTGATCAGAACCCGAAGCGACTCATTCAATTGTAACTGTAATTGGTGCGAGTTATGCGTTTCCCTTCTGCAGTCAACTTCAGTTGTGACCATGAATGCTAAATTCGTTCCTCTTGATCAAATGTAAGTCATGATCTGCTTCTAATCTTTCAGTGACTTTAGTACTTTTTAAATACCTAATATTACCGTTTGTCTTTACAGTACAGTCTAGTGGAGGTGAGAACTTGTTCTGGACCAAGTCTTTGGACAGATTCAAAACTGGTTTACTTCTGCATGTTCTTGTTTTTTTACTTTCACTTTTGGCTTGCAAATTTGAAAATAACTTGCAATATTCATTTCTTGTTAATGTTAAAGTCACTGAGGAGGGAACAGGTGAGTTGTTGGCTGATTTAAAAGCTTTATTCTAAAATGTGTTATATTAAATCAATATCACTATGGTTGGCAAAGTCAATATTTTAAAGCTGCCAATTTTTTTGCTACAAAAACAGGGGAAATGGACAGTTAGGAAAGTACATTGAAGGTTATAATTGAAGTGTAATCAAAATCAGTTTATACAAATTACTGTTATTTTGCAGGAAAACTTTGAAGCCTTTCTGAAAGAAATGCATAGTTATTAAAATACATATACACTGCTAGTGTGGCAGTTTTTGGCAGGAACCACTACAAATCAAACCATTCAATCAAACGGTAGCAACATAAGAGCAATTAGATTTAGTTTGGAGTTCAGAACAGTCTCTAAAAAAAATAAAATAATAGGCTTTAAAAAGTTATCCAAATACAGTACTTAGCAATTCATAATAATCTAAAATGAAGTTGACATTTATGGTTGGAAGCTCACAAAATATCTTCATGGAAGACGATTGTTACTTAATATACTAATGATTTTTGGCATAAGAGAAAAATTGATAATTTTGACCCATACAATGTATTGTTGGCTATTGCTACAAATGCTCCAGGGTCACAAATAGAAATTCACAAATATTGTAAAGGTTTGGAACTTCCTACCTAAACCCTCGTCATAGATCAAAATAAAAAACAAAACATGTCTCAGAATGATTGTATAAAAGCGGTTTTATTAAGTCATGTGCCCCGCAGCCAGTATGGAATCAAATCATGGACAGGGAGATGTGTAGGTGGTCTCAAATGAATCACCTGAGAGAGGAAAAGAAAGAGAGTCGATTATGTTCAACAGAATTCAGCCAGAGCAAAGCATGATCAGGACGATGAAAGCATACTTGGTTGATAGTAGTCATAAACTTTGATCTGACTTCAGATTCTTGCAGTCAAAACTCAGTTTCAGCTGCAGATTGTAACTCATGGGGACGCCTTTGGGAACCTGCAAGACAGAAAGGATGAATAGCAGCACACAAGAGGGCAGTTTGTGAATGTGTCTCACCTCGTTCAGATACACCAGGACATGATCATCTATGGTATCAACCTGCTCCACTAGAGGCGCGAATGAATTTGGTGGAGATCCAAGCTGAGAGGAAAATCATTGTTTAGCTGCACAATTACACGGAGCCTCAAACATCTTGGGACTTTCCTAGTCATCTTAACGCATACGACCCGGTGACGTATCTGCACAAAACCCGACAGGAGCTTAATGTCCACTAGAACCATGTTAGTGCTCGACTTTGGGCCATCGTATCTGGATGGCATGGAAATAACGAGGTTTAGTAGTCAAGAAAGCAGCTTCCTTTTGCAAGAGTTAAACATGAGCTGGTTTCAAGCGGTTCTTACTTCACCGTGAAGCTCAACATGAGATTGGCTTCAAGCGGTTGGCAGTCTCCAGTCACCTTTGCTTCGACACTCAATGTCCTGGCTACTTTAATGGGTGTTGGGATGTTGTAGAAACACGCAACCTATAGTATGCAGAATGCAGAGCAAAGAAAACACAGAATTAGGCCATACACCACAGAAACAGAAACAAGGTTTACATGGTAGATTCTTAAGCAGAGTATTGTGTTAATCGGAATATTGTCCATGTAAACAGATTTGATAACCTTAATTTGATTGGTTTACCTTGAGTATGACTTTAGCCAGATTAAGACATGAATTATTTCTATTTTAGTCGCATTATTGAAGTACAGTATAGACATGCACTGCCAAAAAAATAAACCTTTTCTTAGATTTTTTTGGGTCTTGTTTCTAGCCAAAATACCTAAAAATTCTTAAATCAAGAAGGATTTTCTAGACAAGTAAAAAAAAAATTCTCGTTTTCAAAAAAAAAGGGGGGGGGGGGTCTAGAAATTCATGCTTGATTTAAGAATTTTTAGGTATTTTGGCTGGAAACGAGACAAATCCAAGTAAGAGCATTTTTTGCAGTGTGTACACACCTTAAAAATCACTAATATTGTTGTGTAGGACTTTTTGCAGCATTTTGCGATGGGATACATGGCAGTGGCCAACCGTTAGACGGCAAACAAAAGAGCATGGCTTCAACATCGTCGTCTATTTGCACATAGCATGACAATTAACTGCACTTGAAGCTTTTAGTAAATTAAATGAAACCCAAAACTGCATGGCATCATAACGAACACAAACTATGTTTATACATGAAATTCTGGAAGGTACATTGGATGGCGTCGAGTGTGGACGTAATGACATTAATTGATCCATGTACTAGAACATGTAAAACAGGAACATGAAAGTTATATTCTAAAAGAAACTCATGTAAACACCTTAATCATAATATTGTCCAACTCAGAATAAGGTAAATTACTGATGTTCATGTAAACGTAGTCAGTGAGGGTGAAGATACAGACCTGCACAGTGGATCCGGTTGCTCTAACGCTATATTTGCCTGGAACACTCTTCAGCGGCTTCTCCTGATACAGCAGCCTGTTGTCCCGATTCACATCAAAGCTAAACGAGTCTCCTCCGGCCACTGAGGACTGTACGGTAATGACGCTGGAGCCCTCCAAGCTGAACACGTCAGTGGAGTACAGAGACAGAGCCTGAAGAGCCACCACAGTGTCCTAGGAAGCAAGCACCAGGTTAAAAACACCACTCAGATATTGCATGGATGATTGCACTCATTTTTGGTGGTCAGAGTCACCTGGGTGGAGGAAAAGCCGCCACTGGGATTCTGCTGGGTCACGAGCCAGTTGACAATGCGTTTAGCGTAGCCCAGATTAGCCATCGTGAGAGGCTGTACGGAGAGAACCGCTAGCAGCACATAAGAGCTGATCTCCACCGACAGAGTACCACCAGATGAAGTCTGAGACCAATGGAGCATAGTGCCTTAGGAATAGACAGAGGAGAGAGAATTGATGCCAAAGATCCTGATGAACAAAGGCAAGGCAAGTTTATTTATATAGCACATTTCATACACAAATGGTAAATCAAAAGTGCTTTACAAAACAAAAAAAAACAAAAAAAAGTTAAAGCCACAGTCCGTACGTTTTGCCTCTTTGTTGCCATCTGTTTGAAAACCTGGAATTGCAGTTTCTTGCAGAATTATCTTGTTTGTGTGGGATGTGCTCCGGCGCGGATGAATCTAATGTTTCGAGGTGAATGTGTAGCTGTCAGTCACCGCAGCGGTGTGGATGTTTACCGTACTTCGCAAACACAGATTCTAGCCTACGTCTTGGCAATATACGGTGAAAATTCTCATTTGGGTCATATATTCCATCTGAACTACTAACAAGTCTGCCACATTTGTTCTGCCCAACTGAGGAAAAAACCATTACCATTTAAAAAAAAAAAATTAGTGTTAACATCAGCATTGCGTTACTATGTACAAAAATTGAAATCTACACGCTAATACACACTATACTCAGTCTGATCTCTAATTGTCATGCCAGTTGAATTTCATATTTTAACCCAAAAAGCAAGCAATGCTCCCTTCGAACTGGTTCTCTTTAAAACACAAATCTTGTGTAATCCCAGGCTATTGGTAATCACATGCACATTTAAAACTGGAATTGTTTAATTTCAGTCACATGAGTTTCATAAACGCATAATCCTTTCTGGATCACAATCCGCCATCAAAATTATACATTTAATTATTCCAGCTGCTGTGAGAAAAGGCTATAAACGATCCGCCACCTGCAGGATCCTCACATGTGATAGCCTACTAGCCGGGACAACTTCTTTGTTTACAGACGTGACGTAATGACGCAGTGCCATGCTCGAATTTCCCACAAAAACCTACCAGTACCACTGAAATTAGAAAACAAGCTAACTGTTGTGAACCGGGCTAAAGTAAGGCGATAGTTTTGAACACTGGCTGGTTATGTAATTGCGCAAATATTGAATTCTGATCATTAAAAAATAAATTAACGGACTGCAGCTTTAAAAACAGAAAAGTACACACAAAATACAGTGCAGTCAGTTCGGATGTAGCATAGTGCTCATTCAATAAATGCACAGCTAAACAGAGGAGTTTTGAGTCTGCATTTAAATGTGGCTAATGTTTTAGCACATCTGATCTCTTCTGGAAGCTGATTCCAACTCTGGGCGGCATAATAGCTAAAAGCGGACTCTCCTTGTTTTGTGTGAACCCTTGGTATTTCTAACTGACTCGATCCTAGTGATGTGTTAGGTTTATATTTAGGGAGCATAGCTGCAGTGTATTTGGGTCCTAGGCCATTGAGTGACTTATAAAAGTAACTTAAAAGCAATCCTAAATGTAACTGGAAGCCAGTGTAAGGACCTGAGGACTGGTGGGATATGCTCAGATTTTCTGGTTCTAGTCAGAATCCTGGCAGCAGCATTCTGGATGAGCTGCAGCTGTCTAATGGTCTTCTTGGGAAGGAGACCATTACAATAATCCACCCTGCTGGTGATAAAGGCATGAAGGAGTTTCTTGACTGGAAACTAAACATCCAATTCTTGCAATGTTATTGAGATGATATTATGCCGATTTAGTTACTCTTTAGTTTTAGTTATTCTTGACTTGATTTTTAGTTGTTTGACCCCTAGAGTCAAGGCATGCATTCACCTTGAGAACTTCATCGTTTCCAAATGCAATGACTTCAGTTTTCTCCTCATTTAACTGAAGAAAGTTCTGGCACATCCAACTGTTAATTTCATCAATGCATTGGCAGAAGGAGTCAATGCCTCAAACAGTAGTCTGGTAAAAATCCCACCTTCAGAAATGGCACTGTTGTCCAAGACAGTAAACAGCTGTGCTCGAGTATTGTTCTCTCCTGCCAAACTGAAGGTGTAGGCAAGCAGAGCCATGGCGTAAGTGTTTCCCAGGTTCCCAACGACAGGCCTCAAGCAATACAGGAGCATTGGTGATGACTGGATCCTGGAGAAAGAAAAAATAAATAACAACTGCCAGAACAGGAAGGTCATCTGCAAAGAGCTCATATGCATGTGCTGGAGAGGTTTTTACCGTAACAGGGACAACAACTTCAAGCAGTGATGCAACAACGTAGGCGGTCATGGTCACGCCGTCACCAACTCCACCCTAAAACACAAGATCACATTGATATAGATCAGGGATCCTCAAATCTGGCCCACGAGATCCACTTTCCTGCAGAGTTTAGCTCCAACCTTAATCAAACACATCTGAGCATGTCTTCAAGATAATTAGAAAAATCACAGGTAGGTGAGTTTGATCAGGCTTGGAGCTAAACTCTGCAGCAGATTGGCCCTCCAGGGAAAGATTTGAGGAACCCCGATATATAGTGGGTACGGAAAGTAATCAGACCCCCTTAAATTTTTCAATCTGTTATATTGCAGTCATTTTCTAAAATCATTTAAGTTCATTTTTTTCCCCTCAGTGTACACACAGCACCCCATATTGACAGAAAAACACAGAATTGTTGACGTTTTTACAGATTTATTAAAAAAGAAAAACTGAAATATCACATGGTCCTAAGTATTCAGACCCTTTGCTCAGTATTTAGTAGAAGCACCCTTTTGATCTAATACAGCCATGAGTCTTTTTGGGAAAGATGCAACAAGTTTTTCACACCTGGATTTGGGAATCCTCTGCCATTCCTCCTTGCAGATCCTCTCCAGTTCTGTCAGGCTGGATGGTAAACGTTGGTGGACAGCCATTTTTAGGTCTCTCCAGAGATGCTCAATTGGGTTTAAGTCAGGGCTCTGGCTGGGCCATTCAAGAACAGTCACGGAGTTGTGAAGCCCCTCCTTCATTATTTTAGCTGTGTGCTTAGGGTCATTGTCTTGTTGGAAGGCAAACCTTCGGCCCAGTCTGAGGTCCTGAGCACTCTGGAGAAGGTTTTCATCCAGGATATCCCTGTACTTGGCCGCATTCATCTTTCCCTCGATTGCAACCAGTCGTCCTGTCCCTGCAGCTGAAAAACACCCCCACAGCATGATGCTGCCATCACCGTGCTTCACTGTTGGGACTGTATTGGACAGGTGATGAGCAGTGCCTGGTTTTCTCCACACATACCGCTTAGAATTAAGGCCAAAAAGTTCTATCTTGGTCTCATCAGACCAGAGAATCTTATTTCTCACCATCTTGGAGTCCTTGTCTTGCACTGAGGAGAGGCTTCCGTCGGGCCACTCTGCCATAAAGCCCCGACTGGTGGAGGGCTGCAGTGATGGTTGACTTTCTACAACTTTCTCCCATCTCCCGACTGCATCTCTGGAGCTCAGCCACAGTGATCTTTGGGTTCTTCTTTACCTCTCTCACCAAGGCTCTTCTCCCCCGATAGCTCAGTTTGGCCGGACGGCCAGCTCTAGGAAGGATTCTGGTCGTCCCAAACGTCTTCCATTTAAGGATTATGGAGGCCACTGTGCTCTTAGGAACCTTAAGTGCAGCAGAAATTGTTTTGTAACCTTGGCCAGATCTGTGCCTTGCCACAATTCTGTCTCTGAGCTCTTCAGGCAGTTCCTCGTGATTCTCATTTGCTCTGACATGCACTGTGAGCTGTAAGGTCTTAAATAGACAGGTGTGTGGCTTTCCTGATCAAGTCCAATCAGTATAATCAAACATAGCTGGGCTCAAATGAAGGTGTAGAACCATCTCAAGGATGATCAGAAGAAATGGACAGCACCTGAGTTAAATATATGAGTGTCACAGCAAAGGGTCTGAATACTTAGGACCATGTGATATTTCAGTTTTTCTTTTTTAATAAATCTGCAAAAATGTCAACAATTCTGTGCTTTTGTCAATATGGGGTGCTATGTGTACATTAATTAAAAATGAACTTAAATTTTTCACTCTGTGTTATATTGCAGCCATTTGCTAAAATCATTTAAGGGGGTCTGAATACTTTCCGTACCCACTGTAGATGAACAGCTTCAGGCCTCAAGTAGTTTTGGTTTACCTTCATGTCGTTGTGGTACAGAGTTCCCTGTTGCACGAAACAGCCATCTGAACCCTGCTTGCTCATCAACCAGTCCTTTGCACTCTGAAGGACATTCGGATCAATGAAGATAAACGGTTTCGCTAAGGAAAAAACTAACAAACTAGCAATCTGAAACAATGGTCTCAGGACCCGAAGGGTTAGGGATAGGGTGACCAGATGTCCCATTTTTCCCCAGGAGTCACAATTCGTTGTTAAATAATGTATAAAAGTAAACCTACTGTATCTGAAAAATTCGTTTAATTGGCATCTCTACCCAAAAGTGAAAACTTATTCCAGTTTTTCCAAATTCAATCCTTGATTCAAATTTCTCATAAGCTTAATTGATTTGGTCTAAAGAGAGAAAAATTAATGACCATTTTTGTTTGAAGACCAAGACAGCTACCAAAATAAATGTTGGTAACTGTACTTTTCAACTTTGTCACTGCAGTTTGACTAAAAGTAATGACTGTCACATTTTAGTCATTTGAGTCTTTCATAGTCTTAGTTGACAAAGACTATTAAGCATTTTTGTCTTAAGACAAAGACCAAATCAAAAGTGCCTGTCACAGCAACAACAAATTATACACAAGACTAGAACAGCAGCACATAACACACCAGGTGTTTGATTCATCATATCCAAACGTGCTGAATGAACCGTCACTGTGTCTGTAGTTCAGTAGTCCTTGGTATCCTGATTAGGTCAAAAGTCACATGAAAATTAGTCAAGAAGGGTGGTAGACAATCTCCACTGTGAGGATCTAATGGGAAGGACTAAACCCTGCTTGAAGTTAATCCTTGTGCCACCTTATGGACATTTGTCTTTTTTTTTTTTTTTTTTTTAGATCATTAGATCAAACTGCATAAATTGGCACAGGTGTGTATTTTTATTGGAATTTTAATATTTCTTTTACATTTTTTTACACTAGGTACAAAAAAATAAAAATTAAATAAAATTAAAAAAAGTTCCTCTCCGGACCTTAAGGACAAATGTCCTCGTTGAAACCCATTAAAATTTGCAGCTTTTAATCCCAAGGCCATTTAACTATAAAATTATGCAATATTTGTTAATAGGCTTTCATTCTGTTGGCAAGGCTTCAAAGTTAAAATTTTTTTTTTTTTTTTACTACATTGTGCCATTTTTTCAAGTTTGGCATACGTTACGACCTGGGGTAGCACCTGTTCCCTAAACGGGATCTGTTCGCCTCTAGGTGGCGTTTTAGGTTCTGGTTTGTGTTGTGTTTTTCTTTTGTCTGTTTGCAGGGTGGAAACAAGCGGCAGGTGCAGTGGATCTTCAATGAAGAGTTGACTGATTTAAGGATCCCTGTCCTACAGTGTGTTGTGCCCCGTTTGAGCTTGACTTCTCTCCAGCACCAGACTTTGAGCCTTTAATACTTTAGCTCTCTTTTATTCCCTTTTTGGGTTTATTTTTTGGTATAATTTACTTTAAGTTTAGTTTGAGTTAACTGACTTTGTGTGTGGCCTCCCCATTGTTGTTACGCTGCCCTGAGCCTGGTAGTTTGTAACACATACAAAGCAAATACTTGCTTTATTCCCTGTTTCCTGCTTATGCATATTATTGAGTCAATTGGATAAATTATGCAGCTATAATTGTGTGGGTACGTTGGCATGGATGTCAGTGCACTTTGTATGCGTCCTAAATAGAGTTGTGTGTTCAAACCTGTTAGGTTTGAGACAAATATTATACTGTGCTGCGAATCACAAACATTCGGGAAACATTTGGTACTGCACCCAAACAAAATCTTACTGAAAGCACCTCAAATTTGTAACACCTTGTTTAGATTTAATGGCTTTGAATTGTCAATTTGAGTTCAAAATGTCTTAAAACAAAAAAAATAATTATAAACTTAAAAACTTATAAAACTTTTTTGGTTTCAATTTTTTATAACTTTAACAATCCATCAGGGTCTTTAAAATGACCGAACTTAAATCTGTACTCCAAGCTTCAAATTATGACTTTTGACATGGATTTTTGTCCTCTATTAACCCATATGTAACTTTTAAAATTGACGCACAAGGGTTAAGTCTCCTACATATTTAAAATGGATCTGCTCATCCATACCGCTCTGAAGGTAACCGGTAGCGTGCAGTCGGATGGCTGCGGTGAGTTGTCCGGTGACTTCCAGGTACTGCAGGATGTAAATATTGGGACCAAGATAAATCATTCTCTGCTCTCCACAGCCAGTTGGCATCTGTAATAATTTATCCAGATTCTTCAGTGCACGACCCATTATGTCCCCTATGAGAGGTAAAGCGTTGAGTTTTTTTTATTTTTTTAAAATATACAATACAATACAATTTTATTTATATAGCACAGTTTAAAAACAACCGAAGTTGACCAAAGTGCTTTACAACACTATACAGACTATAGGCAGAATTAAATACAGCTAAAAAACTCAGATATTCACAGAATATACACAGGCTATAAGAATGTGTGGCACTCCAAACACAAGGACAGAGACAATTTATCATGGAGTATCAAACGCCAACGAGAAGAAATAGGTCTTTAATGTGGATTTAAAAACCGACAAGGTTGGAGCAGTTCTGATATGAGAGGGGAGACTATTCCAAAGTTTTGGGCCGACAACAGAAAAGGCACGGTCACCTCTCGTTTTAGTCTTGTCCTAGGAACATGCAATAGATCAGAATTAGTGGATCTGAGAGATCTCGACGAAGTATGAGGCTGTAACAACTCAGTTAAGTACATTGGGGCCAGATTGTGAAGAGATTTAAAAACAAACAATAGAATTTTAAAATCAATTCTGTACTTTACTGGAAGCCAATGAAGTGAAATTAAAACCGGTGTAATACTATCGTATTTGTGCTTTCCAGTAAGAAGCCGAGCTGCTGCATTCTGGACTAACTGCAGACGAGAGACACAGGACTGAGAAACACCAATGTACAGAGAATTACAGTAGTCAAGCCTAGATGTAACAAATGCGTGCATTATGATTTCAAACATCCGTGATGATAGAAATGATTTCACTTTGGAGAGAAGCCGGATATGATAAAAACAGGACTTAACAACGGAACTTATCTGCTTATCAAATTTGAGGTTATTGTCAAACCAAACACCCAAGTTTCTGACACAAGTAGTGCTGTATGGTGACAGAGAAGTAGTTTCGAGATCATATACACTTTTATCATTGGGACCAAACATGATGAATTCAGTTTTACTCTCATTGAGGCATAAAAAAATTTGTTGCAAGCCAAAGTATCAGTTCTTCCAGGCAATCCAAAATGGGCTTAATGCCATGTTTATTGCCACGCTTTAAGGGGATGTAGATTTGGGTGTCATCTGCATATAGATGGAAAGAGACCCGTGCTTGTTAAAAATAAGCCCTAAAGGAAGCATATAAAGTGAGAACAATACTGGACCAAGAATCGATCCTTGTGGTACACCAGATTTTAAATGCATCTCAGAGGAGAAATGGTGCCCAATGTTGACGACATATCTCCTACTGGTAAGATATGACCTAAACCACTGTAATACTGTGCCCCGTAAACCAACACATGCCTCAAGACGAGATATAAGAATATCATGGTTGACCAGATCAAAGGCAGAGCTAAGGTCTAACAAAACCTGAGCTGTAAACTGGCCAGAATCCGTAGTCAACATGACGTCATTTAAAACTCTTAAGAGGGCAGACTCAGTGCTGTGACAGGATTTAAAACCAGACTGAAATTTTTCATAAATAGAATTATGAGACAAATAAAATTGGAGTTGATTTGAGACAATTTTCTCTAATATTTTTGATAAAAAAGGCAAATTTGAAATCGGACGAAAATTAACCAGCAATGTCGAGTCCAAATTAGGTTTTTTAAGATGTGGTCGCACTGTGGCAAGTTTGAAGTCGTGGGGGACAGTCCCAGTTTGGAGACATTTATTGATAATAGACAACAAATCAGGACCAATAGTGTCAATGATCTGTCTAAGAAAACGTGTTGGAATAACGTCCTGAGGACACATTGTGGGTTTCAGGCTAGACAGAGTTTTGATTAAGGTGTTCAGGTTAATAGACTCGAAAAGAGACCGGGTGGAACCAGAGTATAGGACATCAACCAATTCATATGACGGCATTGATACAGCAAACATGATTCGAGAGATCTTGTCATTAAAATAATTAGCAAACTTCTCACACAGAGAGACAGATACCTCGGAGAAAATGTTAACAGCTGGATGGAGTGCAGATTCAATAGTAGAGAATAAAATATTTGGCTTATGGCTATTTTGTGTGATTAACTCTGAAAAGTATCTACACTTTGCAGCCTTGGCAGCTCGCTGAAATGCAGAGAGAGAGTCACGTAAGATTTCATATGAGACTTGAAGCCTGTCTTTTTTCCATTTACGTTCCGCACTTCTACAAGTCTTCCTAAGGGAACGAGTGGTATCATTATGCCAAGGTATTGAATTATGTTTGTGTTTTTTCATCTTTAATGGAGCAATAGTGTTTAAGATATTGGAGCAATTATTGTTGAAAACACCAAGATGCTCGTTAACATCCAGGTGACCGGTAAGAGTAATCATATCCTGGGTAGCACCTAATAATTCATACTTAGAAGCAAATTCTTTACTTGAGCATTCTGTAAATATACGAGTCCAACATGGCAATGATGATTGACTTGGAGTATTTCCATCAAGAGACACAGAGAACAATATGGGTAGATGATCAGATATGCCAGCGTCCACAATTTTTATATCCAGCACTGACACACCACGGGATAAAATCAAGTCCAGAGTATGTCCTTGAGCATGAGTAGGTCCAGATACCCATTGCACAAAGTCAAAAGAATCAAGTAATCTAAGAAAGTCTTTGGATAGTGGTTTGGAATCACAACAGACATGTATGTTAAAGTCTCCCAGTATTAAAATCCTGTCGTAACTGGTGACGATTTCACTCATAAATTGAGCAAATTCCCTATTTACGTTAGGTGGTCGGTATATGACTGCAAAAACCACAGGGTTGACTAGTGAAAGTTGAAACAGCATAACCTCGAAACAACTATGAGTCCCAGTTGATAGACTGCGACAGAGATACGAGCCTTTAAACACTGCCGCCAAGCCCCCACCTCGACCAGATAACCGAGGGGAATTTAAAAAGCTACAGCCCTGAGGCACCAGCTCAGTGAATGGGCTTAAGTCTCCGGGTTTAATCCAAGTTTCAGTGATACATAGGGCGTCCAGCGCGTGCAGGGTAAAAAAGTCATTTAATATAAATGTCTTATTTACCAGAGAACGGCGTTGATCAAAGCCACGTGAAATGGCGACACATCTTCCTGGGGTTGCGTAGATCTCTGGGTCAATCGAAGGTTGGAAACATTTACTCCACCACAACGAACACGCGGAAGGAAGCGGCGCAGAGAGACAGGGCCAGGGACAGCAGGGACAACAGGTCGAAGCCATCGATACGTTGAGTCCAGCGATCGCCAGTGAAGATATAATCCGCGTATCATCCCAGGCCCGGTAGACAGTAAAACAGCAGAGGATCTCAGCCGAACTGCAACTCCAGCACGCTTTCCTCTTTTTCTCCGATGCTTCTTTTTCCACGGCAAGTCTGTAACATGCCGGTACTGATGTGAAGAGAAGTAGGAATAGGTAGGCGGCAGAGAAGGTTGAGACGCACAGGTGTCGGTCCTGGCTGTTTCAAAAGCCATTCGAATGTCCATAAGTGTTTGGCGATTATACACCAACGCCATTTTACAGCCAGTAATAAAAATAGACATAAATAAAAACATAAGTACTAAAAACAACAAAGACGGGGAGAACAGCAGACGGCGTGCCAAACACAGAGGCGCCATCTTAGTTCGAAGTTAGTCCTTGCATCAGAAACCTTGCATCAGAAACAAAGTTGTCCTGCCAAACATCATGTGTCAGTTTCTACTCAATGAACTGCTTTACCAGTGACTAAAACTGAGCATCTGGCTGATCCCTGGATCACATTTGTTGGAAAAGTCAGAGTCACAGCTTCAGAAACAACACTTCCTGTGGATAGAACAGAATTGATCAGCACTGAGTACTAAGCTAATGTACAGCCATACAAGAATGTATTTGGGAATCATTGAGTGCAAACAAACCCTTTGGACATGGTAGCCAACTCTGGGTGAAGATCCTTTCAACTCCTTCAGGCTTTATAGTGCAATAAAAATGTTTTTTATTAGTGCTGGGCAATGATTAATCGCGATTAATCGCATCCAAAATAAAAGTTTTTGTTTATATAATATATCTGTGTGTACTGTGTATATTTATTGTGTGTATATAAAGACACACACATACAGTATATATTTTGAAAAGATTTAGGCAAGGCAAGGCAAGTTTATTTATATAGCACATTTCATACACAATGGTAATTCAAAGTGCTTTACATAAAAGGAAGTGAAATAGTCATTATTAAAAATAATAAAAATCACAACAATAAAAACAAAGTGATTTAAAAATTGATTTTAAAAGAATTAAAACATTTAAGAATAGAAAGTGATTATACATAGTGCAATCAGTTTGGACGTAGCACAGTGCTTATTTAACAAATGCACAGCTAAACAGATGAGTTTTGAGTCTGGATTTAAATGTGGCTAATGTTTTAGCACATCTGATCTCTTCTGGAAGCTGGTTCCAACTGCGGGCAGCATAATAGCTAAAAGCAGACTCCCCTTGTTTTGTGTGAACTCTTGGTATTTCTAACTGACTCGATCCTAATGATCTGAGTGGTCTGTTAGGTTTATATTCAGTGAGCATATCTCCAATGTATTTAGGTCCTAGGCCATTTAGAGATTTATAAACGAGTAGAAGTACTTTAAAATCAATCCTAAATGTAACTGGAAGCCAGTGTAAGGACCTGAGGACTGGTGTGATATGCTCAAATTTTCTGGTTCTAGTCAGAATCCTGGCAGCAGCATTCTGGATGAGCTGCAGCTGTCTAATGGTCTTCTTTGGAAGGCCGGTGAGGAGACCATTACAATAATCCACCCTGCTGGTGATAAAGGCATGAACAAGTTTCTCCAAGTCTTGACTGGAAACAAAATATCTAATTCTTGCAATGTTTTTGAGATGATAGTATGCTGATTTAGTTACTGCTTTGACATGACTACTAAAGCTAAGGTCTGTCTCCAGAATTACCCCAAGATTTTTGACTTGGTTTTTAGTTGATTGACCCCTAGAGTCAAGGTATGCATTCACCTTGAGAACTTCATCTTTGTTTCCAAATGCAATGACTTCAGTTTTCTCCTTATTTAACTGAAGAAAGTTCTGGGACATCCAACAGTTTATTTCATCAATGCATTGGCAGAGGGAGTCAATGGGGCTGTAGTCATTTGGAGATAAGGCTAGGTAAATCTGCGTATCATCAGCATAGCTGTGATAGGCAATTTGGTTCCTTCTCATTATTTGACTTATTGGGAGCATATACAGGCTAAACAAGAGCGGTGCAAGAATTGAGCCTTGTGGGACTCTGCATGTCATGGACGTCCACTTAGACTTATGCTCTCCTATACTCACATAATAACCTCTCCCTTCTAAGTATGACCTGAACCATTTGAGTACCATCCCAGAAAGCCCGATCCAGTTTTCCAGTCTCTCTAGAAGTATGTTATGATCAACAGTGTCAAACGCAGCACTAAGATCTAGCAGTACCAGCCCTGATATTTTGCCTGAATCAGAGTTGAAGCGAATATCATTTATTATCTTAATGAGTGCTGTCTCTGTGCTATGATGTGCTCGGAAACCAGATTGAAAATTGTCCAGGTATCCATTTAAGTTTAAGTGGTTGTTCAGCTGATTAAAAACTACCTTTTCAATAATCTTACCTATGAACGGAAGATTTGATATTGGTCTATAGTTGTTCAACATTGTGCGCTTTTTCAGAAGGGGCTTAACAACTGCAGTTTTCAGGGAGTTTGGAAAAGTCCCAGAAAGAAGTGAAGCGTTCACCACTTCTAAGAGATCTGCTTCTAAACAGTTAAGCACACTTTTGAAAAAAGATGTGGGAAGTGTGTCAAGATAGCAGGTTGATGATTTAAGGTGCTGTACTATTTCTTTCAAAATTTTGCAATCAATTGCTTCAAAAACAGACATAGTCACTTCTTTTTGAAATTGCGGTCGAATCTGTGTGACCTCTGCAAAAGTAGATATGCCAATCTCCTTTCTGATATTATTGATCTTCTCAGAAAAGAAGGAAGCAAACTCATTGCATTTACTGTCGGAGAGCATTTCACTGGGAATCTGACTTGGGGGGTTCGTCAGTCTCTCCACAGTAGCAAAAAGAGTGCGAGAGTTGTTTAAGTTACTGTTTATAAGGTTTGAGAAGTAGGTCTGTCTAGCTGTGGCTAGTTCCACATTGAAAGCATGAAGGCTGTCTTTATAGATGCTATAGTGAATTTCAAGTTTTGTCTTCCGCCACATCCGCTCAGCTTTTCTGCATTGTCTTTTCATACTCTGAGCTGCTGTTGATTTTCTCCATGGTGATTTTTGTCTGCCATTCTTCTTGCAGACCCTTGTCGGAGCAATATCATCAATAACATTCTTAACTTAAGATTAACTTGATAAGATCAACAGAGTCTGCAGAAATGCTTGGTGTTAAAGATATAGCCTTCATAAATAGCGCACTAGTTTTCTCATTAATGCATCTCTTTCTGACAGAGACAGATCTAGATTCAGTGGTAACAGAGATCAATATATCAAGGAAAATACAGAAGTGATCAGATAGTGCTACATCCTTAACAACAATGGATGAAATTTTTAGACCTTTACTGATGAGTAAATCTAGAGTGTGTCCACGATTGTGTGTGGGTTCATGCACATGCTGGATCAGATCAAAAGTGTTTAAAACAGTAATAATTTCTTTTGCAGTTTTGATTTCTGCATTATCTATGTGAATATTAAAATCCCCTGCAATAGTAAAACAGTCAAACTCTGAGGAAATCATTGATAACAGTTCTGTGAACTCTTCAACAAAGGCTGGAGAGTATTTTGGAGGCCTGTAAATAATGATAAACAGAATGCGTGGAGCACCTTTCAGCACAATACCTAGATATTCAAAGGACAAATACTGACCAAATGACACTTGCTTGCATTGATAAACATCTTTAAATAGAGCAGCTACACCTCCACCTTTACATGTATTTACATGTATATATTTATTAATATAATTTATATGATATATAAATATATTTAATATATAATCATAACACATTTTTCTTAAATATATACATACATGGGTGTGTATTCATATATACATAATAAATACACACAATACACACACATATATTATGTACACAAAAACTTTTATTTTGGATGCGATTAATCGCGATTAATCGTTGCCCAGCACTATTTTTATATATATATATATATATATATATATATATATATATATATATATATATATATATATATATATAAAATTAGTAAAGCAGCAATGAGCTCTACGATCAACGCCAGAAGGCTGGTTAACACTAACCAGAACAAGTAGACTTCGAGCGACTATATCAATGCGTCCTCTCTCCAGCACAATCACGACCTCAGTGCCACATTGAGGCGGTGATTGTTCAGCCTGAGCACTGACCGTCACATTTACAGGTCCTATAGTACAGACGGGAAGTGAGATGTTGCTCACATAAACATCAATTTAGGAGAGAATTTAAAGAAAAAAAAAATATTTAAAAAAGATACCCCACACACACACACACTACACTGACCGAGAACAGAAGCTGAAAACCCATTTAAAGGTCTTTCTCCCATTGGTACAGAGACAGGATGAATACAGCTTATCAAGAGGTTGAAGAGTAAAGGCAGAGGATCGAGCTGGATTCACTTGAACCTGTCAAGGAAACAATCAGTGCACATTGAGTAAAGACATAGGACTTTCCATTATAGGGTTGGGTATCGTTTGAGTTTTATCAATTCCAATGGGATTTAAAAAATAAAATAAAATAAACCATTTATCCTGGGTCTCTTTTTGCAAACCATTTAGTCGCAGTTGAATACCATGAACAGCAGGCTACATAAAAACTGGACTCCTAAAGAGCTGTACGTGCAAAATAGAGCTGCATGATTCTGGATAAATTTTTCCACTTTTCCCCTTCCCCCCCACAACGTTGTGATTGCACACGTCAAAGGTTGAGAAATTAAACAGGCGAATCATTGTAGTTTAGGAATAGAATTACATTGGGGTTTGAATAGTGTTCGAGATCTATTAAATTAAAGTGCTTTGTCACATTGGTGGTGACCCCTCTCTTGCAACATGTTTAGCCATCACCGATATTATATTTGGCTTTTTTGGTTTCTGACCGCAAGTGTAGCCAAACTTTGGAGTGCTTAGGTTAGTGAGCAAGGTCCTGGCAGATCGCTAGCTTGGGTTCTCACAGATTGGGGGAAGAAAAAAATAAAATAAAATTTTTTTACAAAAAGTATTCCATTCTTAACCTTAAGTTTCCAATTCCAGAATCTGATTAGAGTTTCGATTCCCAACCCTAGTCCTTCATAGGAATGAAAAATGAATCCAGACCATGATGCACTTGGAAAGATAGTTGAAGACAGTGGCCGTCAGCTCAAAAGACTCCCCACGGATGATGGAGTAAGGCAGGGAGAGTTCCAGGAAGAACGGCTGGAAGATGGTCAGCTTAACAGGAAGAGCCAAACCGAAACCTTTGGAGGACAAGCAGAACGCCTCCGTCTCCCATGTGGTGATGGTGTCAGGAACCTTCAGAGGAACTCTTGTGGATCCAGTGTCTCTGAAGGATAGCAGAAGTGAGAAATAAGGGAAACCATAGTAGTAAAAACTGTGGGAAAGTGGCTTTAGATGTAGGTACAAGATGCCTCGCTAACCCCACTTGAGCAAGCTGCCAGATCCACGTTTCTGGAAAGTAAGTCCTGATGGTCACATCAAAAAACCTCTTGCCTCTAGCTGCTTCGTCGCCTGGAGAAGCAGCAGCCACCGCCTCCTCCTCAATGGCTGCTGAAATACACACAAAACAATGCAACACCAGGCAACTTGCCAATCCACAAAGAGGAATAACCTCCCATAACTCAAATCATGCAGAAGTTGTTCTCATTGAAAGAACTGCCCACCTGCATAGACCTACCTTCATATTCCTTGCACCGAAGGCCTAGAACGGCAATATTTGTTGCGATCTTCATTCCCATGCTCTGTTGGAGTAACAAGTCAAAACACAACAGATTTAAAGTCTGTGAGTCCGTAGTATTCAATGACTACATGAATCATGCAGGGTTTTCTACCTTGAAGGTTGTATAGGCATGACTTAATGTAGGCTTAAAGGAATACTCCACTTTTTTTGGAAATAGGCTCATTCTCCAACTCCCCCAGAGTTAATAAGTTGAGTTTTACCGTTTTTGAATCCATTCAACTTTGCTGCCGTACCATGGCCGCAGCAGGTGCAGTGATATTACGCAGCGCCTGAAAGTAGTCCCCAGCTAGGTACCTAGTTATAATATAGCTGGGGACTACTTTCAGGCGCTACGTAATATCACTGCGCCATGGTACGGCAGCAAAGTTCCTTGATTATTACGCCGGAATGAGAGTATAGTTCCTAGCCAAATCGGTCTAGAAAATCGCAACTTTTCATTTTCTGCCGGTCTTAGTACACGATATAACTACAGAAGAGTCAAGTTTTAAATAGGACAAATATCGAATCTCTTTGGTCATTTTTGAACGCGATGCTACTGGTCTAATCGGATTCAATGATCTATGCTAAGCTATGCTAAAAGTGCTATCGCCAGACCCGGAGATCGGCTGAATGGATTCCAAAACGGTAAAACTCAACTTATTAACTCTGGGGGAGTTGGAGAATGAGCCTATTTCCAAAAAAAGTGGAGTGTTCCTTTAACGGGACGGGATCTAAAAAGTAGACACTCCGTTTCATCCTCAACACTATATGGGTAACCTGATAACCTCGGGAGCAAGTCAAACACCTGGGACCATGAAACAACAGTCCTTTATATATTGCAATGTTGAATTATATGCACTGTTTGGTAGGGCTGTCAAAATCATTTTGTACTTTATCATCAATATTCCAATTATATTAGACTTTAAAAACGGTATCATTTCAGTTAGGGGGAAATAAAGCTTTTGGCTTCTCTCCTGAGCCAACAAGAGGGCGCGTCAAGCAAGATACTAATGCATGTTTGTTCAAAGCAATAAAACAACACTAAACATTATGCACTTTTTCCAGAGATGGTAATGTAATGTTTCTAATTGTTTAAGAAACTTAATTATATGGTTTATAAACAAAATAGCATCACGTATGCATGTATGTAGTTTAATACAAAGGACCGAAAACCAAAATAACAAAGACTACTTTTTCTATTTAAAAATTATGATGCAGTGGGATGGGGGAGGGGAAATAAAAAGCCGTAAAGTCTCTAGACGTGTATTTTTTTTTTTATTTTATTAAATGCGATTAATATTCGCAATTCGAATTTGACAGCCTTACTGTTTGGTATGCTACATCATAATAGCTCAGGTTTGTCCAATTGACCCGTCAACAAAACAAGTTCTATAGTTTAACCTGGATGTTAAAAATCAAGTTCAATTAAAATCTAATAAACTGCACATGGACACCATTTTAGGACTCAAACGCCTTCCCGACTCCATAATCAGGACGCTCTGATCAACAGCGCTGAGGCCACACAGGGATCCTGCTTGAGCAGAGACCGTCAAAACATTATCCTCATCAGGAAGCTGGAGAAAACTTCAGACACACCTGGAACAAGAACCAGCTCAAGCTGAAGGACACGTCACAAGTCCCGACATGACGCGAGATGCTAGTGCACATCATACCTTATTTTGGAAACACATTTCGGTGTCAAAAGATGCACTTGCAACAACTACATTCTCACTGGGCAGAATGCAGTAGGCCAAAATCTGCACTGCTGGAGCCATATCAACAAAGACAGACAGCTGGAATGACACAGAGCCGCTTGTGACTTTATCAGAAACCCTCACTGTGACAGTCTTAAATCCATACAGAACAATCACTCCTCTGGACAAGGCCTGATAGAAGACAAACAGCTGCATAAGAGGAGCTGGACAGAATGGTGAAGTCTTTTTTTTTTTTTTTTAAGTGCCCCTATTATGCATTTTTGAAAGATTACCTTTCATGCAGTGTAACAGCTCTAAGTGAAAGAAAGTTTTTAAAAGTTTTAAAATCTGAAAGTGCACCGTGTATAAAGTGTCTCAAAAGAAAGAGTAGACTCTGAATCATTTAAACGAGTCATTTTTAAAACTAATTCCAAGCCATTCCATGTTGATGTCAACATGAAACATTAGCATATTGCCCGCCCACTTGTTTTCCCAGGTCTGTGCGTGCAACTTGATTTTCACACTGGTCTAAAAGATGCAAATTTGTTCCATGCCACTAGGTGTCACTTTTGGAGTGTTAGAAATGGCAGTTTCCCCGGTAACGCTGTACACAAAGCAGCACTGCACTTACAAGCACTGCTTTGAAATTGAAATGAAATCATTCGGACCAATCAACGCAGATTAGCATCACACAAAGGAGGAGGGGTATGGAAAAAATTAATTGAGCGAATCGTTTGGGAGTCATTGAGCAAATAAGGTAAAAATAAATGCATAAGAAAATGAGTGTTTTTTGACCTTGCATGCATGTCAATCTGTTGTTGGGGACTCCCAAAACCAAAATATGAATGTTTCATAACCCATAACAGGGGCACTTAAAATAAAATAAAAATAAAGTCCACTTACCATATAGATGATGTCAGCACTGTAGCTGCCAGCCTCTCCAGCAAGTGAATACTTAACGGTTACAGGAAACGTAGCACCACACTTGAGCGGTTGCTCGAGCTTTACTATGCTCAGTTCACTACTTGCTGGGATGTTGGGAGAACCAGTTTGGAGAAGCTTAACAACCCTCTTATCGGTAGCAAAGTATGCCGACTTGTAACTATAAACAATGCTTGGAGTTGCACTTGCCTGGAGAACAAGTAGAATTGGTTTCTTTCAAGAAAAAAATTAAAAAAGGGGGTCAAACTCTGTCCTGGAGGGCCAGTGATATCCTGCAGAGTTTAGCTCCATCTTGCCTCAACACACCTGCTGGGAAGTTCCTAGTAAGACCTTAATTAGCTGTTGCAGGTTTGTTTGATTAGAGTTGGAGCCAAACTCTGCAGGACACCGGCCTTCCAGAACTGAGCCTGGTGACCCCTTATTTAAAACAAGAGTAAATCGTACCACCAGATTCAGAGCAGCTTTAGGAAGCGTAGCAGTGTTGAGTGAGAATGTGGCCAGTCCATTCTGGTTTGTGGTCAGATTCAGCAGCACTTTGGTGGGCCAGCTGTTACCATCCAGCAGATACACAGCTTTGTTTGAAATTGGAGTCCCATTAAAACTAGACACTGATATCTGTTGGGAAACATTAAGGTTGGGAAAGGAAACCAAATGTGATCACAAAACCAGTCATAAAGGTAAATTTTTGAAAGTGACAGCTGAATAAATAAGCTTTCCATTGATGTATGGTTTGTTAGGATAGGGCAATATTTGGCTGAGATGCAACTATTTGAAAATTAAATAAAGTTTCCTTTAAAGTTGTCAAAATTAGCAATGCATATTACTAATCAAAAGTTAAGTTTATACATTTACAAGATGTCTTCATGGAACATGATCTTTACTTAATATCATAATGATTTTTGGCATAAAAAGAAAGATGGATAGTTGACCCATACAATGTATTGTTGGCTATTGCTACAAATATACCTGTGCTACTTATGACTGGTTTTGTGTTCCAGGGTCACAAATGTGAAGGCTTCTGCCATGAGGGATGAACTTTTACTTGCCTTTCCATTAATCGTTCCTCCAGGAACAAAATCTGGGAGCTCCAAAAATGTGACCCTGCCGAGTTCAAATGTAATGGACACCGTTGCAGATTTTGACATCACTACACCTGGGGAAAAACAAACAAGGACACTGAATAAACAAGTCCACGGCCTCCAAACATGTGCTACTGATTCAAATTAGTCAATAGTTCACCTGTTCCCTTCTCAGTGACATTCACAGTAACACCAAATGAATCTCGTGTTCAGTCAGTGTCATTCATCTGGTAGTAGAGCGAAGAGAGTCACATTTAAGTCAAGTTCAAGCAGAAGAAAAAAACATTTTCTCCAAGGCTAGTGTTAGTCTCACACACCCGAGCGGCTTTATTCAGGCATTGACGAGTAAAACCAGGAACTGCTACGTCTGTATAAAGTGGCTCACGGCACACTTCCACCAACGCTTGACCAGGTACAGGCTGACCATATGTGTATCTGGACGAAAGGAGGAAAAAAAAAAAAGAAAAAAATAGGGAGTGGGGGCAGATCAAGAACAGCAACCAAAAGACAAAGTCCAAGAAAAATAGGAGCTTACACTTACTTGGCACAAGCCTCAACTTTCAATCCCACATCTCCCACACTAAACATCTGTGGTGCATTTACAGTCACATCAAACTTGGGCAAAACTAAACCAAAACAAGACACTTAACATCAAGACCTCCAATTGGTTGTTGTACAGTTGCACATTGTACCCTGACTTACCGTATTTCTTCACCTCAAAAACATGCGAAAACATCTGTTCGCCAATAAAAGCCCCCAGTGTGTACATCCCAACCTGAGCCTCAGGGTTTAACTTGTGAGAAAGCTGCAATATCCACCTCGTTGAGGAAACATTTGTCCACTGACCAATCCGGTTATCATTGTTGTTCTAGTGAAACAATTAACAGCTCAGAAAAACTGCAAACAAAAAAAAAAAACATGCAGAGCAAATTCTCACCTCCACAACCACCAGACTGTACTGCAAGACACAAACAGGAATATTAAACACTTAAGTAGAAACATGCGTATGCAGCAACATTAATAGGAAAAAGGTAACTGCACAGTGTGAGAGACTGAACTTTGAACACAAAAATAAACTTCATTAGACTTGTTCAGATCACTCAATATGAAAGATTAGTCCTTACCATTTGATCAAGAGGCACAAATTTGGCATTCAGGTTGACAACTCTGAAATATACTGCAAAATGAGACAGATAAATGCTCCCATTAGTTACATAATGCAAAATACGATCAGAACTTGTAGCGTAACGGAATTTCTTCAGCTCTAATCATCCAAGGGTCATTTGTAGCTCACCAGTTTGTCCTGGATTGTAGATGGGTTTGTCTGTTTGGATGAAGGTCAAAGGCAGGTAAAGTCTGAACATGACTTTCCTCTCTTCTGTCACTTTGAAGACCCTCCCTTCAACTTCCACCTTCATCTTCTGCACCGATTCTCCATTTACTCGAGGTGCCTGTAGAGAAACCTCCATTTAGTGTACAACAAACCAATTGATAAGCCATATGTCTCATGATGGCAGACCTGGAAACTAAAGCAGCGGTGAAATGGCATTGAAGAGCTCTGCTGCACAAGTTGAGTTGTCCTGTCCTTCTCATCAAGCAGAGAAATGGTCATTGTGAGACTCTCTTGAGGTTTCAGAAGACTTGCACACAATTTGGCATCAGAGCCAGACTCAATCACTGCTGGAAACGTCACTGTGAATAAGCTGTGGAAACAAAGAAACTTAGGTTCAGAGACTATAAGGAATTAGTTTAGAACATGTTGGCTGAACATTCACAGAAATGGGCTGCCATATATAAGAGCATTAATCGCACAAGTCAGCCAATGTGAAAAACACCCCATTATTTACAAAAAAAAAAAAAAAAAAAGTTTTGGAGGTCCGATTCAACGACTAACTTTCACCATAGACCTCCCTGTTGAAAAAAAACAGCATATGTGTAGGTATGTTTTGAAGTATGGCTGCTGGTTACAGTATATGCTGTTTTTTTGAGCCTGATCTCATGAAGATGCATATAAATAGTATGCCAAATAAGAAAACTCATGGAACTGATACGAAAAATTTACTTTAGCGTATATATATATATATATATATATATATATATATATATATGATATGAACATGTTTGGTGTGCATATAAAACGCAGTTTTCGCATGCATATGATACGCATCTACCCCACAACCCTAATCATCGCGTAGCATATACACACCAAAGCAATACCACTAGGGTTCATTTTTATTTGGCATATTATTTATACGCAGTTTCATGAGATCGGATTGTTTTTTTCAACAGGGCTACAGTAGTGCTTTTTGCCATCTTTAAACAGCAGATCAGACTGTATACGCTTCTGTTTACTTCAAAGCCCATTTAGAACTTATGGCCCTGATCCCTGTCCAACAACTTCAATCGGCTCTAATATTGGACCATCAACTTCGATCGGCATGATTCTGGGTCGATCAACAGTGAGCCGCCCTAAATTCTGTCCATGAAATGCAAAAAAGAAAAGGACTAAAATGAGTCCTTTCCAAAAACAAATCTCCTTCATAGCCATAAAGAGCAATCATTAAAGTTTACACAGAAATTGAGCATCTTCTATTAAGCGCTATCGATGTTCAACTGCTCTTTCTTCTCTCAATTATCAACACTGATGCCGGCATTATGAACGCTTTTAATAATAACTGGACCAGGCTGATTTCAATCAGGCAATCAGGCAATTGAAGCATCATTAGGGCGGAGTTACAGCCCCAGTAATTAATCATTACCAACGCGCAAACATTTGGTGACGGTGAGACACACTCACTCACTCCGTCTGACAAAATCTCACGCCAAATATGAGATTCTGCACCTACAATTCTTCAACAACAGTCAAAAATAACTCTTAAACTGCTGCACAAATTATATAAACTGTAAAAAAAATATTTAAAAAAGTTGAGCCAACTTAAAATTTTAAGGCAACCAGCTTCAGCAGATTTTTGAGTTTGCTCAACTTATTTTTGTGGGAGATTCTAAATTTTTTGTTGTATAAACTTACGACAAGTTGAGAAAACTAAAAAATCTGCTGAAGCTGGTTGCCTTAATTTTAAGTTGGCTCAACTTTTTTTTTTACAGTGTATATATATACTGTATACATATATATATATATATATATATGCACACATATTTTTTTTTTAAATTATTGTATTCATTATTTTAAAGTGCCCCTGTTATGGGTTATGAAAGGTTCATATTTTGGTTTTGGGAGTCCCCAACAACAGGTTGACATGCATGCAAAGTCAAAAAACACTTTGGCTTTCTTATAATATGCATTTATTTTTACCTTATTTTACCCAAACGATTCACTCAACAATTCATTTTTCCAAACCCCTCCTTTGTGTGACGCTAATCTGCGGTGATTGGTCCGATTGGTTGATTTCATTTCCAATTCATCGAAGCAGTATTTGTGAGCACAGTGCTGCTTTGTGTACAGCGTTACCGGGGAAACAGCTATTTTTAATGCTCCAAAAGTGACACCTAGTGGCAAAGAATGAATTTGCATTTTCATTCAGACCAACGCGAAAATCAAGGCTGTATCCGAAAACTGAAAAATGCTGCCTTCGGAGGACACATTCCAAGGTAGAAAGGCATCATGGCACGTCCGAATCCAAAGTTAGCTTCACTTCCTGTCTCATGAGATACCTTCATCTGATTGATTTTTGAAGGCAGCATAGATGTATCCTTCGCTGCCTTTGATATCCCACAATCCTGTGCGTTCCATTCCATGAGGGTTGAGCTAAAAAATAAAGATGGCGTCTGAAAGTTGCCTTTGGTGGTTAGTTTGTGTGTAAATGTATATTTCTGATTAACTTTTGCACTTTTGATGTTATTTCTAGCGAGAAATCAGTATTATAGTAATTAAATATTTGTTTAGTTATCACCAAAACTCATTCTATTTTGTTGTAGATCATTAAACCGTTATGCTGCCTCAGCCTGTCCAAAATCAGTTTCGTGAGGTGCCTTCGTGCAAAAACGCTGCCTGCAAAGTCATTGCCTCATAAGGCAGCGAGACAACAAGTCAGCTGCCTAAGTTTTCGGATGCAGCCCAAGTTTTCTCAGGTCTGCGCACGCAACAAGTGGGCAGGCAATATGCTAATGTTTCATGTTGACATCAATATGAAACGGCTTGGGATTCATTTTAAAAACGGCTCGTTTAAATGATTCAGAGTCGACTCTTTCTTTTGAGAGACGATAATACTTTATACACAGTGCACTTTCAGATTTAAAACTCTGCGTGATGTTTTCATTAGAGCTGTGTTGTGTTCATGAGAGCTGTCTGTTCACACTGCATGAAAGGTCATTTTCAAAAATCCATAATAGGGGCACTTTAAGTAAGAGTTACTCATTGCAGCAAGTTATTCACCTTAAAATTAGCTGTAACTTAATAAAACCTAGTAAGTATAACAACTAAGTAAAGATAATTAATTATACCTAAGTAAGGGAAACTATTGGATTTTACAGTCTAAAATTTCACAAAATTTCATGTTTAATTTAAATAACACGTGTTACTTGCTGTTTCTTTGTAATTATTTACTAGCAATTTCTAAATTGAAATCATTTCTTAATTGGTTTTGTATATATTCAAATAATAATATTACAAATAATTTTCATATTTAAACATAAATGATCATTTTAAAGTAAACTATCCCTTTAAAGGAGCATTTGTTTGTATTAATCAAATCATTTTCTTTTTCTCTGCTGTCACTGTGGAGTTATATTTCAAAATATGTTGAATTTTGTGATTTTACACACAGAATTGTTCAATTTAGCTTTATGAAATATGACAAATAACCTCCAGATGCATTTTCAAACACCGTCAGGACTGTTCCTCTATATTCACCTGTTGAATACAAGATCAGATGCTGTTTGAAGAATATCCAGAGGTCTGATATTGACCGCTTCTCGAGGCCTGCGGCTTTCATCTGTGCTTTCCTGCGGCCTGATGCTTTACCGTTTGTCACGAGGAGGCTGCAACATGAACGAGGTTTACAGACCGCCTGCGGAGGAGGTTGAAGGGATCGTGAGGAATCAAAAGGCTCTTTCCCACAGGACCACGGCTGGAGCTCTGAGAGCGGCGGATGAGTTACTGAGAACAAAAATCGAGTCCGGTGGGAGACAAGGTGAAGAGCCTGCATTCACATCAAACAGGCTCCTGAGATTCTGTGATAGTGGCGTGACGTCGTTGCTTTGAACTTCATCTTCCTCAAACCCTTCATTAATTAAGTCCAGTGGGCTGCCGAGTCAAAGAAGATGAATGTAATGTAGAGGCCAAATGGATGCTAAAAAATGAAGCGCTATTAGGGTCAAATTCAGCCTCCAGAGCATCTCTACGAATCCCTTTCCAAATTCACCATTAGTAAACAGATATTAGAGGAATAGTACAGCCGTAAATGAAAATTAGCTGAACATGTGCTCACCTTCAGGCCATCTGAGATTTGTAGAAATGTGTCGCTGCATCAGTGTCTCAGCAATGGATGCTCTGCAGTGAATGGGTGCCGTCAGAATGAGAGTCCAAACAGCTGATAAAAACATCACAATAATACACACCACTCCAGTCCATCAGTTAACATCTGGAGAAGACAAAAGCTGAGACAAATCCAGCATCAAGACGTTTTTAACTCAAATACGAGTCCATAATTCTAGTTAACAAAAATATGTTCTGAGAATGTTTTCTTAATGTTCCCATTAAGTTATGAAAACGTTCTCTGAACGTTCAAAACATGCAGTTTTTTAAATGTTTTAAAAATCAGATAAATCTTGGTTATGCAAATGTCAAAGAAACGTTCCATTGTATCATTTTTCAAACTTTACATGGAAATGTTACTTTTGAATGTTCTCTGTAACATTTTAAACTTTCAACTGAAATGCTTCGGAAAAAGTTATTCCATGAACAATGTTTAAATAACATTTTTGTGCTAACATTTTGAGAACATTATTTTTTTTTAAAAAGAAGAAAAAAAAAAGCAAATGACTTTGAACGAACGTTTCATTAATGTTACTGGAGGAACGTGTGTTTATAACGTTGAGAGAACGTTCTGAGAACATTCCCTTTTATCTGATAATCCATAATAACGCTTCCTCCAGTGATAAAGTGTTCTGGTCTGAATCAGGAGAGAAATCTGCACAGATCAAAACAGCTCTAAACACATATGTGTCTGGATTTTGATGTGAAAGACAACAGGAGATGGGCTTTATCACTGGAGGAAGAGTTATTATGGATTATGAACTCGTATTTTAGTTAAAAACATCTTAATGCTGGATTTGTTTCAGCTTTTGTCTTCTCCAGATGTTAACTGATGGACTGGAGTGGTGTGGATTATTGTGATGTTTTTATCAGCCATTTGGACTCTCATTCTGACGGCACCCATTCACTGCAGAGCATCCATTGCTGATGCAGTGACACATTTCTCCAAATCTGATGAAGAAACAAACTCATCCTAATCTTGGATGATCTGAGGATGAGCACATTTTCCGAAAATGTTTATTTTTGGGTGAACTATTTCTTTAACCAGCAGTAAATTACTGTGTTAACTATTGGAAATGTTTTAGAAAAGATGCATCAGCTACAACGTCAGCAGCATAAATCCTGCAGCTGTTTGGTTATTAGTTTACATTCACCAACAGCTTGTGTGGTAAACATCTAAAGAAGGGGAAAAAAGGTCATTTCAGGGGAGAATGATCAGTATTTTTCTTTAGAATAAGACCAGGAACATGCATTAAAGTAAATATAGTCGATGTTAATTTCACCTGACATTAATAGCACAAAACAAGCAATGGTTTCAGTCGATACCAATTTCAATACAACAGCAAAAGCTTGACCTGCAAGCTCTTCTGAACGAACTAAACATTGTTTCTCGGGTAATTATTCGAGGCAAGAAGAAACAACTTCCAAACAACAGAAAAAAAGTGTTTTTCAGGTATAACGGCAACAAGTGTTAACGTTCAGAAACTCAAAAAAACAAAAACACTGAAGCAATTAAATGACTGCAGTCCTCAGTGTATGATTATTAATTATTATTCATTCTGAATTTGCTGCTGTTGGAGTTTGACTGAGACGCTGTAATTAAAAATGAGCCGTACAGTCTGTTTCTTCAGGCCAAACTTTGTGTTCATGTTGGATTGTAGATTATTACAGATACGGAAGCAATTCAGACAAAATCAATGAGCCATTTTCTCTTTTTACTTATTAATATTCAACATTGATAATTAATAATTCAGCATCAGCTGTATTTGCATCATGAGATCTAATGCAGAGATATTTTATGCGTTCTTTTATGACATAACTGACTATGTTTACATTAATTCATGAGCAATATGAGCATTTTAAACAGGATTTAGTAGCTACTGCGCTTCAGTAAGAATATATTTAATAATAAAAACTGATCTAATGGTAAATGAGGAAACAACAGACCTGTTTACTGCACACGCATGTCTCTGTTTCACTACGGTTAGGATGATAGTTATTTATTGCATACGTTATTAGTACAGGGATGTTAATTACATATGAGAGAATGAAATGGAATATGCAGCAGCATGTCATAAATCACAAAACTATAAACGCTGTGCATGCAGTGATATAATCAATAAACAATATCCAGCGCTTTCATTCATGTCGTTTCACAGTGCCGTCATCTGCATTATGATTAACAGGGTTTCTACTGAAACCCATACAATCGCAAAATAAATCATGGTATTTCAAATTCATTTACTTAACCCTCTGGTTGTGTTCGGATTCCTGTCACACTTGTAAAAATAAAAATCACATTTGCATATTGTTCTAAATATAGTCTCATTGTTAAGCAATGTTTTTGGCATGAGTATGCATGTTTTCTTTAAATATAAATAACTGTATTGGTGTCCCTTGATTTCATGTCAGCCCTGTTACCCTCATCAAAAAACCCTTGTAAAATAAGTGACATCACTTCTAGGAGGTTACATCATCTCTCAACCAGGATTACTACACTTAAAGCACAAGCATGTTTCTCTCACTCCTCTATAATGTTATATTTTTTGATGATTTATGAGGCTTGACTAAGGGGGGGGGGACCATCCAATGTCAATCCTGTTACCGTTTTTAAAATGTAAATTTAAACAATTATTTTGTACATTTAGTATAATCAATATCTACAAGTGAAATCCTTTCAAAGTGTACAGTATATCCTTTTGTGAACTTGACTATTAGCTAGCAATTAGCAAATTTGTTTGAAATCATCAAACCTGTTACTTTTTAGAGTAACAGGTTTTGACATAACAGGGATGACATAGATTAGGTTTGACTCTGTTTTCAAAGATCGTCTGTGTAAAATTCAAACATTTTAAAGGTCACCCTCAGTATATTATTGAGCTAATGCCTATCATTCAGTGGCATATGAGTTCTAATTAAACTATAGTATCTAGTAACGCTTGTGTCGGTAACAGGGTTGACAAAAATACCAAAAAATGAGTCATAACATTACATAGCCTGAGATGGCACAATACAATTTGTTGTCATTTTAAGGTGTCTTCATCTCATGGATATTTAAAAGATATTTTATTTTTCACTTTTTCCAAGTGGAAAAGGCACCAATTTCGTGGAATGACCCTTGTTACACTCTTTGAGACTTTTAAGGACCCGCAGAAAGCCTGGATGAAGCACCAAGTGCAGTAATTTCAGGAAAAAGCAAATGCACAGGATGCATCCCAAGAATTTGCACATACAGATACATGATTTTAGCCCAGTCTGATGTGACTGTCATGTGATGAATGCAAAGTTAGGCCCGTCGCGTGTCATCATCAGAGAGAAACACACCATCTGCTGTTCACGGCCTGGATGCCGGTTCCTCTCCTCAAACAATATGTGCCTGCTGCTGTACAATATAAACACAAGCTGCCGCTGAGAGACGGACGGAGTGCTAAACAGGGACTGAGACGTGGCTTTAGCTGTCAGGAGGGCATATGGAGTGATTCCACCATGAAGAAAACACGGACAGAGTCAAGTCAGAGAAATTAATTTACTACAATGTTGACAAAAGTCGAATGAATAAATCAAAATTAGGGCTGTGTGCTTAATCAGGTGGGGATATGGATTAGTGTCTATGATTAATAAAGCTCAAAAAACTGCTATTGAAATATGAAGCCTGCCTATTTTCATGGCAAACCGCCAAAATAAAAGTTTGGTTTAACTTGAACAAATTATGACAGAAATACATTACAAAATACATTTGAAATACATAAGAGTTTACTTATCAAAGTAATAAAAATAAATCAATGTTTAAAACTTAAATTTGAAGGAATATCACACAATATTACAATTTCTTTTCATCCATTTTTTATTTAAACAGTAAACCTTAAAGGAACTGTTCCAATTTAATTTGAGTACATTTTAAAAGATTCATTCAATTCCTAATAGTTTTATGCATTCATTAGATTACCATGGGTTTGATTATACATTTGTATTAAATCCTAAAACACAGACTTTAATAACCCTGCTGTGGAAACACATTATCATAGCCTTTGAAAAAGAAAAAAAAAACTGAATTGTGTTCAGAGAGAAACCAAAATGTTCTCCATGAATGTGAAAATGCAAAGCAATCACAAACCATCATTCACATTCATGCATTTGGAAGATGCTTCATCCAAAGCACTGCATTCGAGATGCAAGCTTAATCAGCTCATGCATTCCCTGTGAATCGAACCCATGGCTTTGGCGTTGCGAGCGCCGTGATCTACCCCTCGAGCATGTTTGACCTGCAGTTTGTTGTGTTTTCATCTTGTGTTGATATTCGTCTCAGCATCAGTAAATCAGTTTCCCGGCTAATGATTTATGACCCTGTGAAACACGTATCCGCTGCTAAATCACAGCCTCCATCAGGCGTCGTCCTGTGTCAATCTACATGAAATAACCCTGTTCAGCATGTTCTTCTGCAGATACGGTCTTGATGAACGATCTGCTAAAGTGTCTGTGTGAGGCCTGGTCTTTGAAATGAGTTCCCGTCGCCGGCAGGGAGAAGCACGACGTATCGCGCCTTTGATCACACGTTTGAGGCTGTGGATCCAGCTTCAAATATTTCCCCTTTCTATTCACCAGCTATTTGAAAAGAAAGCCAATGTAGGATTTTTCCTGCTCTTTGAAGTTAAATAGTTCGACATTCGCTTATTAACATACGACCGCATTTGCATATCAACACCTGTTCAGCATTCAGCATTGTGACCTGCACACAAAGAGGTCAGCCAATCATAACAGACCTCATTAACATAAACTCTTAAAGGCACAACACCAAAAACAGGGTCAGGAAGAGAGAGCAGAAAATGACTACGAAAGACTAAATTACAACATTTTGTGCGATTAAAAACATGTCAAGTGTCAAAGCTGAAGACTCTCGGGTAATGAGGGTCACAAATTGCAGCAGTTTAAAGCATTCAGTCGACAAATGTGTTTTTATAACATCATTATCTTGTGTTCAGTCGTAATCGCATCTTCTGATGCATTTAAACAGGAATATGTTGTGAAGAGCAGAAGATTGTCTTTTAAAATGAGGTCAATTATTGCAGTGCAGCGAGTGAAATGATCCCAAAAGACCCGCGACTGTTTCATAATCACATAATGAACGTCTGTGTGTGTAATGCGATGGGAATCGATCTTAGTAATGCAGAAGAGATAAAGGACATCAAAAGTTTAAATGCATTAAAGGAACACTTGTCTAGATCACATTTCACCCATAAAATCAAACGGGGCAAAAAAAAAGAAAAAAAAAGAAATTAAACCTATTTTTATTACTATTTTTTAGATTTTTGCATTGTGATGTCATTTTCTTAATGGTTAAGTTCATTTATGTGGATGTTTTTATCAATTATCATTACTGTACTACTGTATTTCAGTAAAAAAAATAAAAAATAAAGGATCACATTTTAATAAAGGAAAGAAAGCATTTAAATATTTCCTTATTTTTCATTACTATTTTTGTTTAATTACCAAATTAATGTCATGACAATAATGCAATAAATTAAAACTTGTCTAGATCACAAATGGTGGGGGGGGGGATAAGCCTATTCTTAGGACTATTTTTAGATGTTCGCATTGTGATGTCATTTTCTTAATGGTTAAATTAATTTATGTGGATGATTTCATCAGATTCTCATTACATTCTCATTGTCATTTTTTTTAATAAACAAAAGAAAACATTTAAATATTTCCTTCTTTTTTTTTCATTACTATTTTTGTTTAATTACCCACTTAATGTCATGAAAATAATGCAATAAATGAAAACTTATCCAGATCATATTTCATCCCTGAAATCAAAAGGAAAACAAAAAATAATAGTTGAAAAAAGAAGCCTATTTTATGACTAATTTTTAGACTTCTTGCATTTTGATAATGGTTAATTTCATTTATGCGGATGTTTTACTTCTCATTAAAAGTGTAACTAAAGATAAAAGAGCACACCAAATACTGGATTGATATATTTTAATATTATAGTATTTCTCATGACTATTTTTGCTTTAAATTGTAATAATTGTAATATTAGATTTTTGCCTTGTGATGTTATTTTTATGATGGTTAAGTGTGGACTAGAAATTCTCATTTCTGTACTACTGTAAAAAAGAACTAGTAAATAATTAAATACTAGTAAAAAGGTAATAAAATGAATTTTAACAATTTAACTAAATAGAAAAGAGCACAACAAATACTAGATTGATACGTTTTAATATTTTTGCTTTAAATTGACAACCTCCTGTCATGAAAATAATGGGGGGGGAAACATTATAGTTATAAAAACAAAAACTGACTTAATTTTCATTATACAAACTACACATTTTATTTCTTTTGCTTTGGAGGTGAAATACATGTATCACCCATACATGTTGTTTTTTTGTTTTGTTTTTTGTGAGATTAACCCAAAACATCATAAAATCCTGAACCAAGCAAGGTGCAAATCTAGCAATAAATTCAACAAGACTTCAAAACACATTTAAAAAAAACGTTGCACTGAAAGAAAAAGCCTGCAACTCCTGTCTAATGATGTCGAGTTAAAAGGAAACTCCTTCAATTATTCAACCTGGTGCAAAAGCACTGGCGCCAGAGACACGCATTAAAGCGACGTTCACGCAAACACACACACGTCTCTGGCCCAGAAATGTTTGCAGATTCATTATCAGGCAACTCAATGAACGTAAATGACATTAAAATACTGTCAAGAAGCAAAAACAGAGCTGAGAATCCGTGAAAGGCACGTCAGAAAGATAGCTCTGGAGTAAGTGACGTGCATTAGTTCGTAAGACGCCTCTGTGGCGAGCTGTGATTGGGCGGCTGTTTGTGCCTCAATCACGCCGATGCTGGGATTTCACACAAATCTTTCTGAGGCTTTTTCACTTGAATATTTCAAAGCCATCAGAGGGAATCGCTGCGAGCAGATAGTGGGCTTTCAAATGCCTGTGAGCGCTTTCTCTCCAAACACCATTTGCCATCCGTGAAAGACTTTTCAGATGAGTGTTTCTGGCTGCGCTCGGCCCTCTGCTCTGTGTTCACGCATCGGCTAGACGGAATGGAGCTCTGTGGGATTTTCTGATGATTAATGCTGTTTGCCAAGTCGAGCATCACTAGAGCTGCTCTTGATGTCGCATTCACAGCAGCACATGCCCTCTTTTACCTTTAGTACTCAAGTACATACTCAAGTCAACAACCCTCCACACACCTTGACAATACAATCGCTATTGGCAACTAAACTTTTTTGTTTACTCCCCAGAGTAAATTATATATATATATATATATATATATATATATATTGTGTATATACAGTGCCCTCTAAAAGTACTGGAACAGTAAAGACAAAATTGCTCTGTTGGCTGTGGATTCAAGACATTTACAAATATGATTAAAAGATGAATATGAGACAAAACTACAGAATGTCACATTTTATTATTGGGTGATTCAACACATAGATGTTTTACCAGCTAAGAAGTTCAGCACTTTTAGAGTTTCATCCCAATATCTGATGTGAGCATAAGTATTGGAACAGTTGCCTCGCAGGTCTTTCTGAGTGATCAGCTGTGTCCTGTTGCATTAATTATTCAGATATTAAAAGCAGGGAATGTGTCGTATCAGTTATATCCATTACTTCTGCATTCTGAATCTTGCATTCGATGATGACACACACAAACCAGGATGAAGAAGAGGGAGCTGACTTTGAGAGAAAAGCAAGCAATTTGGATGCTAAAAGAAAAGAGGAAGTCATTTTCAGCTCGAGCAAAAACAAAGGGCATGAAGAAATCAAGAGTTTGGAGACCACCAGCGACACCAGCAACCAACAACGACCTGATCAGCTGAGAAAGCAACAGTAGTTGATGACAGACAAATCATAAAAGCTGTGAAAATGAGCCTTAAAAGATGTGTCTGTAAAATCACCAACAACTTCCAGAAAGCTGGGGTGATGCTCTGACAATATACTGTCCTCAGGAGACTTTGACACAGAATTACAGATGCTACACAGCAAGATACAAACCTCTGACCAGCACCAAAAATAGAAAGGCAAGATTAGAGTTTGCAAAAAAGCACAAAGGTGAGCCAGAAGAGTTTTGGAACTGTGTTTATGGACCGATGAGAGATGAACCTTTATCTAAGTGATGGGAAAGCAAAAATGTGGAGAAAAAAAGGGAACTGCAATGATCCCAAGCATACAGCCTCATCTGTAAAGCATGGTGGAGGTGGTGTCATGGCATGGGCAGTATACTGTATACTGTGTGTGTTTGTGTATGTGCGTACAGTATATATATGTATATATATACTGTATATATATGGGTCAAAGACGAAAAAGGGTTTAAGCATAAACACAATAAGTGTAATACTGCTTTTGTCATGAATTCGGTCTGTGCCCTTCCGTCCAATTGCCACCAGAGGCATCTACTACTTCTACTATGCTGACTCTCACACCACACAGACTGTTACACATCACCCTGGACTACATTTCCTGTCCCTGGCCAGGTATGGACCCAGTCGACCAGCTGCTCGACCTGCGACAAAGGAGTTTATCCATTGAGGAGTACGTCACTGTGAGTTATCTTATTGGGTGCCCTTTGAAGAGGTCGTATTAAAAGACATTTTTCGTTTCGGACTAAGTGAGCCCATAAAGTTATGGTTACCAGAGGGGAAGTTTAATTGTAGTTTAAAGGACTTCATGGACTATGCTTTGCTGTGCGCTGGCTCGTTAGGAACGCGACCCCGCATCTGTGACTGAAATGGCGGACGCACCAGAGCGCACTCACAAAATGGCTGCCACAACAACGCACCGTCATTTCTCAGTTGACTGTCATGAGTCAAGTCACAGCTGCTATTTCTGAGTCGTCAAGTCATTGTTGATCTTAATGAGTCAAGTCTAGTCACAGTTGATCTTCCAGAATCTCGTCACGTCTGAGATGATCTTCCAGAGTCTCGTCACAACACAGCTGATCATCAAGAGTCTCGTCACTCCCTGTCTGTTACACCCAGATATTCAAGGTCAGTCCTTCGATATCTCAGTCTGGTATCCAGTGTGAGGGATGCACTGCTGGTGTCTGCACGCACAGCTGGTATCCCCAAACCCACTCACTCTAGCCCTCCAGAGGTCCTCCAGAGGCGACGGCGTCCACTGTGATGTCTCCAGCGGTGGAGGCTGATGCTGCAGAACCTCTTGGGGTAGTGATGCTCGCTGCTGTGATCTCTGAAGCAATGGTGCCCACTGCAGTTTCTCCAGAGGTGGTGGCACATGCTGAAGAACCTCCCGAAGCGGCGGTGCTCGCTTCAGCTCCTTGCGTGGTGGTGGCGCCCAGCAATGCACTTTCAGCCTGTCCTGTCACGGCCACGGAGGCCGCTTTTGAACTTTCGTCCTGCTCTGAAACAGGCAAGGAGGCTATCTCTGAGCTCTCGCCTCGTTCTGAACCAGCCATGGTGGCTGATTGTGAACTGTCTGTCTTGCCTGTCTCTGTCAAGGTATCTAAACCTGAATTGTCTGTCTTGAGCCCAGAAACTATAAATGCACCCCATGTCTGTCCCCTTAACCCTGTCACTGCTATAGAGACCATTCGTGAACTATCTAGCTATCTGGTTTCAGCTAACAAACCTGGTTTTGAACATTGCCCGTCCAGTTTCTGTTGATGGGTCTGAGTATGAATCGTCTGTCTAACCAGCTTCAACCACTGAACTGTCTGCCAATCCATTGTCAGTCAATGCATCTAATTGTGAACTGTCTGTTGGTTTAAACTCTGTGGTCAAACCTGATTCTGAATCGTCTTTCTGTCCAGTCTCAACTAATGAACCTGAGGGTGAAATGTCAGCCTGTCCAGTTTCAATCTGTGAGCCTGCTTATGAACTACACCAAGCTAAATATTGATTAACTTTTTGTGTTCTTTGCCTTGGTCCTTGAGACCGTATATGCTCTCTCTGTTTCTTGTGTCTCAGTCTTCCCTAAGTCCCAGTCTCTACTAGAGGTCTCTGCTCAGTTTTGGTGATCTTCTGCTCAGCTTTGGTGGTCTTCTGCTCAGCCGTGGTGGTCTTCTGCTCAGTTTTGGTGGTCTTCTGCTCAGCCGTGGTGGTCTTCTGCTCAGTTTTGGTTGTCTTCTGCTCCGCTGTGGAGGTCTTCTGCTCAGTTTTGGTGGTCTTCGGCTCAGCTTTGGTGGTCTTCTGCTCAGTTTTGGTGGTCTTCGGCTCAGCTTTGGTGGTCTTCTGCTCAGCCGTGGTGGTCTTCGGCTCAGCTTTGGTGGTCTTCTGCTCAGCTGTGGAGCTCTTCTGCTCCGCTGTGGTGGTCTTCTGCTCAGTTTTGGTGGTCTTCTGCTCAGCTTTGGTGGTCTTCTGCTCAGCCGTGGTGGTCTTCTGCTCAGTTTTGGTGGTCTTCTGCTCCGCTGTGGAGGTCTTCTGCTCAGCTTTGGTGGTCTTCTGCTCAGCTTTGGTGGTCTTCTGCTCAGCCGTGGTGGTCTTCTGCTCAGTTTTGGTGGTCTTCTGCTCCGCTGTGGAGGTCTTCTGCTCAGTTTTGGTGGTCTTCGGCTCAGCTTTGGTGGTCTTCTGCTCAGCCGTGGTGGTCTTCTGCTCCGCTGTGGTGGTCTTCTGCTCAGTTTTGGTGGTCTTCGGCTCAGCTTTGGTGGTCTTCTGCTCAGCCGTGGTGGTCTTCGGCTCAGCTTTCGTGGTCTTCTGCTCAGCTGTGGGGGTATTCTGCTCCGCCGTGGAGGTCTTCTGCTCCGTTTGATCAACCTCTATTCAGGGCCGAGTATTGTCTAGCATTTATCGCTCTTCTGAGGACAAATGAGGACATAAGGTTTAGGTGTAGGGTTGGTGTAGGGCAATAGCACATACAGTTTGTACAGTATAAAAACCATTACGCCTATGGGATGTCCCCGCTTTTCACAAAAACAAACGTGTGTGAGTGTGTGTGTGTGTGTGTGTGTGTGTGTGTGAGTGCATGTGCATGTGCATGTGTGTATAAAAGGAATATGTTGTGAAGATTGTTCTTTAAAATGAGGTCAATTATTGCAGTGCAGTGAGTGGAATGATCCCAAAAGACCCGTGACTGTTTCATAATCACATAATGAGCGTCTGTGTGTGTGATGCAATGGTTATCGATCTTAGTAATGCAAAAGAGATAAAAGACATCACATTTCACATTACAATCAAAAGGGAAAATTCTGTTTAGGGAAAATCCAGCAAAAACCCAGTTTTTAGGACGATTTTGAGATTTATGCATTGTGATGTTATTTTCATCATAAAGTTAATTTATATGGATGTTTTCAGTAAAATCACGATACTCTATTTCTGTAAAAATTACTGTAATCATTTTTTTTTTTTTTTTTTTATATAATTTTAATTTATAGATTTAAAGAGCATAGCCAATACTAGATTGGTCAATTTTAATATTTCATTATTTTTCATTACTATTTTTGCTTTAATTGTCAACTTAATGTCATGAAAATAATACACTAAATGAAAATGAAGTCTATTATTGAGATTATTTTAAATGTATCTCTCAGAGAGCTAGAAACACCCAAACATAAACACATAAAAATAAATAAATATGTATTACTAAAATTATCTTAAAAATGTTATTTATGTTTTATTTATATATGCATTTCAGCATACTGCAAACTGAAATGTTTATGCATATGCATATTTCATGTTAAAATTTTTAGTGTATACACTGTTAAACAATTTAAATTGAAATGCATTTATATGCACTGCATATGCAAATACATTTTCATGCTAGGCAACTAAAAATGACACACTGTTATATCATATCTCTCACATAAAATGTGCAGTGTATACACTGCATAGTATACAGTTAATTTTAAGCTACTATCCCATTTATACATCTGTCCCTCTTGAAATTGAAGGTCAAATCGAGATAATAATATGTGCATGTGTATGTATATGTGTATGTATGACTGACATGACATAATTTGTTACCCATTGTCTAAAGACAGACATTAATTAGTAACATAAGTGAGTGATTTACTGTCATTATAAAGGGTTGTGAGAGCTCTAGGATCCATTCAAAAACATTGACATACTCTGAGCTTGACTCTGTCCAGGTTTCTCTCTCTCAGGTCACATTTACTCTTCTCCTGATCCAGAGAGACCATGTTCCCTGAAGCAGATGGTGAAGCTACGCAAAGATGAAAAATATCCCATTAGCTTTTGGAAATTAATGGATTTTGCTCTTTAGAGCCGAGCCTGGAATGAACCTGCGCAGGATTCAGGACAGCTCTGTGTTTAATCAAACCTCTCGACTGTCAGCATGACCTCATACACCTCCATTACACCTGGAGCATGGAGCAGAGCATCAGGTGCGTCTGAGAGACACTGAGAGCTGAGAACAGCATACTAACACACTCCTCAGATTGTCCTGCAGTGTGTAGCCTATACTGCAGATCATTAGGATGCATGGGTTACACAGATAACCTGCCTCTATATGTTAGGCAGGCCCAAACACTCGCTGTTCTTAAGTCCAGTCTTAAAACTTATTTTTATACTCTGGTATTTAACTCGGTATGAGAGCTGTTTTATGTATTTGGTTAGTGTTAATGTCTGTTATTTTTGTTATGTGTAAAATTGTTTTATTTGATTATGCTTGTGCAGCACCTTGGTAAACAATTGTTGTTTAAAAAAAAAAAAGTACTCTATAAATAAACTTTGATTTGATTTGATAACAAGAGCACACTGCACTGAATACTATATCCCATGATCCAATGCATGCAATTTGACCTTCAATTTCCATTGTGTGTGTGTGTGTGTGTGTGTGTGTGTGTGTGTGTGTGTGTGTGTGTGTGAGAGAGAGAGAGAGATACTTCTATAATATATATATATATATATATATATATATATATATATATATGAATGTTCTCCACACATAGTATATGTTCATCAAGTACTTTCACTTCAAATGCGCTAAATTCCAGCCTCAACCCATTCAGAAGTACGAGCACTTACATAGAAATACATAGTAGCCAGAAAGAAATGGCCATTTTAAAGAAAAGCGTCAGGCGTACTTAGAGGCTTTTGCATCTGAACTCTTCATAATATATATATATATATATATATATATATATATATATATATATATATATATATATATATATGTTATAATAATTATATATTAAAAATATTAAAATATATTAATATTAATCATATTCAGAATATTATTTTAATTAATATTAAAACAATTATATATATATATATATATATATATATACATACATACAATATTATATTCTATTCATAATATTTTTATTCAGAAGATTATTGTTTTAATATTAATTAAAATAATAATATTTTGAATATTATTAATATTAATTAAAATATATATATATATTAATTAGAATTTGTTTCTAACATGTTTCATAACATATATATATATAATAATTATATATTAAAAATATTAAAATATATTAATATTAATCATATTCAGAATATTATTTTAATTAATATTAAAACAATTATATATATATATATATAATAATTATTATTTGAATATTAGAAATTATATTTATTATATTTTTACATTTTGTATAATATTTACAGTTTAGAATTTTTATAACATGCATAGGAAACCTATTCAAAATAGTTTGATAAATATTATTATTATCTATTAACTTAAGCATTTTACTATATTGCTGTTGCTGCCAGGTAATTATTATAAGTGCCACTTTATAAAAGTAAAAACAACTTTGGTTATTATTATAGCTCCACTCTTGAATAAACAATATAAATCCTTCTATAAATCACCTTTTCATGGTAAATGTTCTTCATGGTCTATGGTTAAATATATTTCCCATAATCCCATCTGAAGTAAGCGTTTTAGCTTTTGTCTGCTTCTGCTGTTAAACTAACTAATCTCCATTTGTTTGTCAGACCACCACAGTGACATGATGTTCTATTGCCACCAAAGCTGTGACACTGATTCTACATGTTCATCCATTAAACCAGAATGCATTAAAATGCACAGGCGCTCGTTAATGAAATGCATATGAAGCAGTGGGAGCCGCTGCAGTGTTACAGTGAGATATCCATGGGATTTTCTAATTAAGACACAGTCATGACTGGATAACCAGGTTGTGATTAACCTTTCCTTCAGATTCCGAGATAACTAGACAGAGCCGCTCATCTGAGAGCTTCGTGTTTAAAATATGCACGTGCATTTTGTTTTGAAGATATGATGAAAATGTTACAATGTTTGAGAAATCCTGCGGAAAATAAGCTGCTGTTGTTTGTAGAAACTTCTGCCTTCAAGTCATGCTGGAATGATTGTGTTTGCACTCATGAACAAAGCCGCAGTATCATAATTACTCGTGGGAAGCTGCAGGATTTGCGTTAGTTATTTACAGAAGTACTTTCCTAAAAATGATCATTTGCTGAAAAAGTGTTCACCCTCAGGTCATCTGAGATGTAGATGAGTTTGTTTCTTCATCAGGTTTGTAGAAATGTGTCTCTGCATCAGTGTCTCAGCAATGGATGCTCTGCAGTGAATGGGTGCCGTCAGAATGAGAGTCTGATAAAAACATCACAATAATTCACACCACTCCAGTCCATCAGTTAACATCTGGAGAAGACAAAAGCTGAAGCACATCCATCAAGACATTTTAAATGTCAAATCATCACTTCTGCCAAAAATAACCAATTAAGTCCATAAAAGTTCATAATCCATAATAATGCTTCCTCCAGTGAAAAAGTGCATATGCTGTTGTCTCTCACATCAAAATCCAGACACATATGTGTTTAGAGCTGTTTTGGACTGTGCAGATTTCTCTCCTGATTCAGACCAGAACACTTTTTCACTGGAGGAAGCGTTATTATGGATTATGGACTCGTCTAAAACGTCTTAATGCTGGATGTGTGTCAGCTTTTGTCTTCTCCAGATGTTAACTGATGGACTGGAGTGCTGTGGATTATTGTGATGTTTTTATCAGACTCTCATTCTGACGGCACCCATTCACTGCAGAGCATCCATTGCTGAGACACTGATCGCAATGCTATACATTTCTACAAACCTGATGAAGAAACAAACTCATCTACATCTGGGATGGCCTGAAGGTGAGGATATTTTCAGCAAATTTTAATTTTTGGCTGAACTACCTCTTTAAAGAATCATGGCAGCTAATCAATATAGAGGGGGAAAAGAAACATGAAATTGTCCAACCAAATCACTCATCATATCATAATACTTGCGTCCCCTCAGGACACAAGCAGCTTTAGCAACAACCTCCTATTCAAAGGAAAACGAAAGCAGTAGCTGGCTGAAAGCTAATGTGTTCATCTAAAATCAGAGCCGTGGCTTGTTAATGAGGAGATCTGGGTGAAGGCATTCGCCTTGAAATGACAAACAGTCGTCACTGCTTTTGTTATTGCTGTGCATGATTGACAGCAAATGTGATTACCTTTGATTGAAAGCAGCTGTCGCCTCCTGTCAGTCGTCATAATCAGCATAAGCAGATTCTTAATAAAGGTGGGATTCTAGTGTGTGGATGTTCAGACTAGTGCACTGCTTCATGCATACTGCACCTTATGCTGCCTATATAGACTACATTAACATTTACAGCATACTATATAAAGGAATGCAGTACAAAACATGAATGCATTTTATTGTGAGCGGCATTTGGTTTTATCTCAGTGTCTTAGCTGTTGCAGAGCAATCAAGTAATGAGTTTAAAAGGAGACTATTTAACTACTACACATGAAACAACTGGGACAGTAGCTTACAATTAACTGAATACTGTATTATAAGGCTGGGCGGTAAACAATATCATATCAAGATTGCAATGGACATTTTTACTCGCTATGCATTAATCTGACAGCAAAAATAAACATAACTAATACATTTTATTAAACCATTAAGATTGAATCCAGAAAAATTAAACTGAATTTTTTTTTTTTTTTTTAAATAAAATGAATTTGGCAAAAACATAAATAAAACAGATTTCACAGGACCCTAAAAACATACATTTTAACTAATTAAATTATATAAGTTTCATGATTGCAATGTTTTAAACATGTTTTTGTTTTTTGTTTATTAAAATTTTATTGAACCATTAAAAAAAAAAATCTAGAAATATTTAAAGACAAAACAAAGCTGAATACAGAAAATTATATTTTATATTATATTTATATCACCGATTAATCTGGAAAAACATAAAACTGAATTTGGGAAAAAAATAAACCAGATTTCATAGGGCCCTAAATCATTTTTGTAAAATTTTTAATAAACTGGTGTTAAATTGTAAGTTTCATGATCACAATTAATTATACATACTTTTTTCATACTATCTTTTTATTTAACTTTTAAAACAGAGTCCAGAAAGAGTCCAGAAAAAATAAAAACTGGAATAAATGGAATTTGAAAAAAAAAAATATATATATATATATATGATTTCACAGGCCACAACTATATGCAACTAAATAAGGTACAAAAGTGTTTCTTTTGAAAAGATGATGTCCCAGTGAGCTGTTATACCTTTTTTTTTTTCTGAGAGTGTAGGAATAAACACTATAAACCTTTAATTTACACTCGTTTACACTGATGGTTTGGTTGTGATATGGATATTTACACTGTTCAGCTGAAAGTACAAAGAAATTGGACATGTATTTATGTACTTCAGGACCCCAGAGAATGGAGCTCGGAGGCTTTTAATGATGTTTTTCTCACCAGCGATGTGAGAGAGCGACAGATCGAGTCACGCCGGGTTATATCAGGAAGGGTCAAGTGGAGTTTTTCCTCAGGGAATGTTTTTCCTCCTATGATTTGTTTTTAACCACAGCAGAAAAACAATACGGATCTGGATCACAGATGGGGCCACGTCTGCGTGATGAACACAACGCTGAGAGCACATCACTCCTGCTGGAACCAAAGCCAAGTCAAGCATTACTACCGCTATCACTCAACAAACCCCACACGTCCTGCAGCGCTTGGCCTCGAATCATGCGACTTGTTGAGCTCAGAAATATGACCAAAAAAATCTAAAAGCTTCTTATATTGTTTGAAGGAGAGTCTATATGAATTTGCTATGCTTTTACAGCAGTAAAACTAACTATAGCAACTATTATAACCATGTAGCTTTACTAACTACCACATATTAGCACCCTAGCAACAGCACTGTGAACACCCTAGCGACAGAAGAGCATTTGCTATCAATAATTATCACAACATTCATTTCATACCAGTATAGGCAAGAAAATGCATTCTACGTGTTTGTTAGACCTCAAATAATCAAGCTGATGAAATATTTGTATTTTTATTTTCCCAAATTCATATATTTATTAATTTGGTTAGTTAGTTCAGCTGAATGATAAAGTCTATCCTCTTTAACTTTATGTTGCTCTGCTGTTTTGTGTTCATCCCATTCGCACTTTTCACAATCTCACTCTAACAGATTTGTGTTGGATGTTATCTTTGGAATGGAAATATGGATATTTTATCATTCTTTTTTTGCTTATTTCAGTTAATGTCATAAAACTAGCGAGCTAAGCCTGTAGTAGTGCTGACAGTGTCGTATAAACATGACTGAAGGAGTGAAAAAGCAGGAACAGATAAACTGATTCAATTAAGTGAGTCATTTACACTGGAACCGCTCCGATTGATTCAAACTCATGACTTCGATCACTCAGTTCAAGCGATTCACTATAGCAAAAAACAGATCAAGAGCCATTCGTTTTCGAATTTTGACATTGTGATTTTAAAAAGCACGTATAGTGACGGGTGAAACAGAGCTTTTCAAAATGATTCACTGTTTCGAAATGCTCCAATCGGATGGTGAATCATTTGATTCAGATTGGAACTTCAGAGCGGGTTTGGGTTTGAATCGTGATCGGCGCTCCGAAGTTCGGATCTGAAATGATTGTTCGCGAATCATTATTTAGATCGGGACTACGGAGCACGGATTGCAAATCCTTTGATTCAAATCAGAACTTTGGAGAGAGTTTGTGAATCTTTTGATTCAGATCTGGACTTCGGTGACGATTTTCTAATGCAACTTAGAGCGTGCAATTAATTTTTTTTTAATTTCTTTTTTTTATTAAACAGCACAAAACATCAAACCATAAAGCAGTACTTTAACTACAGTAACCATGTTTGGTTTTTGTTTTGTTTAGTTTTTTTCATCTTAACAGGACACATGAATATAGTGATGCAGTTTTCACTGTTTTAGGATGAACAGAACTTCAGATAGTTTACTCGTCTAAATCAAATATGAATAAAGAAAAAAAGAGGCTTAGAGCCAGATTTTTGTTTATGGATGTGCAATTTCATCAAAATTTTGATACACTGTAAAAAGTGATAAGTTGACTTTTAAACAAATTGAGGAAAGCCGTTGCTTTAAAATTATTAAGTACATAATAATTAAAAAAAAAAGTAAGTGAATTTGACAATTAACTTAACTTTTTTTTTAATTACCATTTACTTAAAAATTTTAAGGCAACGGGTTTCCTCATTTTTTTTAAGTTAAGTCAACTTATCACTTTTTACAATGTAGTTTTTGCTTAAAACAAACAAAAATATCCGCCAATGAGGCAAGAAAAATAGTCTTGTTTAGCCTTTAAATTAAGATTATTTTTCTTACTCCACTGGCACATATTTTTGTATGTTTCACAGAATTTTAATAATTTTTTTTTTTAGAAAACAAGACTTAATATCTTAAACCATTTTTTCTTGTCAAGTAAATGCATCTTGATTCAAGTATGTTTAGATATTCATACTAGAAAACAAGACAAGAATACTAAGTAAGAGAATCATATATATATATATATATATAAAATTTGAATTAATGCTTAAATCGACTCCTTTAAATGATCATGTTGTAATATTGTTTCAAATCCAGCATGAGTGAACAGTATACAGGTTTTATTCATATGCACATTCTCAATGCAAAGCAAACAGCATCAAGTTTCCGGTCCAGCAGCTGAATGACCTGCAATAACCACTAAAGCTAAAATCGTACACGGCCTAAACTTTAAAATCCCAGTGCAAACGCAGGAACACGTGTTAATGAATCAGTGTCATACTTATTTTGGTCCCTGCTGGGCTCATTACGCCGATGTGTTTGTCTTTCTCTGCATTCATTTACTATTATTGATTTGTTCCTACGCTTTCAACCTCTTTTCCAATATCAGTTAGTAAGCAGCGCCTATTAAGCCAGAGTCTTTACAATGAGAAACTCCCCGTGGTTTTGGCGAGCCGCCATGTGCGCTACATATGGGAATAAAACCAATCCGCACACAACGTGGGTGCTCGCGATAATAAACTAGACCCAATGCAAACTTCATTTCGTTTCACGAGCTTTCCGCACTCCTTCTTCTCTCAAGAAAAAGAGACAAAAGAATTGAAAGAGACGTATTAATTTGGGTCTCCTGCCGTGAAACTGACAACAGCCACACATGAAAGGCTTCTCTCGTCTCTGTCATCGTTACTCCGTCACTGAGACGGTTTTGCCTGTGCAAAGCAATGCACAAAAGCAATTACTTTCTGATATAGTTTGCAGGCATTCAGCGGGATCTTGAACAAAAGCGGCACAAGCTCTCTTGTAATTCTTCTCCATATCTTCAAACTCAGAGACTTTCTTGCTTCGTGCTCTTTATTTTGTTCGGTGCATCAAAAATAAATCACAAATGAATGAACATCAACTGGAGGATCACATTGATTACACTGTAAAAAAAAACTTAAAATTTTTAAGGCAACCAGCTTCAGCAGATTTTTGAGTTTGCTCAACTTATTTTTGTGGGAGATTCTCACATTTTTGTTGTATAAACTCAAAAATCTGCTGAAGCTGGTTGCCTTAAAAATTTTAATTTGGCTCAACTTTTTTTTTTTTTTTACAGTGTAGACTTTCTTGTCTAGACGAGACCCAGTAGACCAGATCTTAATGAAGTTACTTGATTCATTTAGTTTTAATATAGAAATATATTTAGGGCAATACACTACAGGTGAATATAACTTAACTGACGTGACACTGGAGCACAAAACCAGTCATAAAGGTCAATTTTCCGAAATTGAGATTTATACATCATGTGAAAGCTGAATAAATAATCTTTCCATTGATATATGGTTTGTTAGGATCGGACAATATTTGTCTGAGATACAACTATTTGAAAATCTGGAATCTGAGGGTGCAAAAAAATCTAAATATTGAGAAAATCACCTTTAAAGTTGTCCAAATGAAGTTCTTAGCAATGCATATTACTAATCAAAAATTGAGTTTTGATATATTTACGGTAGGATATTCACAAAATATCTTCATGGAACATGATCTTAATATCCTAATGATTTTTGGCATAAAAGAGAAATGGATAATTTTGACCCATATAATGTATTGTTGGCTATTGCTACAAATATAGCTGTGCTGCTTATGACTGCTTCTGTGCTGCAGGGTCACATTTATATCACCATTCTTCCCCATTAAGAACTGCAAACATTTGAATGGTAAATTCAATTAAAGGTTGTGTTTAAATATGCACTAATTTTCATGTTTCCAGAGTATAGATCTGAAAATCAGATAAAGCCAGGTTCAAAATTCTTGTTTGATTTTGTTGATAAATTAGAATTAAAGGTTTTTGCAGAAGGGATTTTTGATTTCTTTCTTTTTATCACTCCATAAATCAGGAAAAAATTAAAACATATACACACATATTGATTTTTATTAAGGCAAGTAGTTGCAAACAATTGTATATATTTTTAAACAAAATGTTGAAAGTTAGTCAACTAAATTTATTTAAATGTAGCTAAAATAAATTGTTTGCAACCACTTACCTGTCATAGTACACAGGCGAGGAGACACAGAGGGAAGTGAAACATAGGCAGGTTTAATGACTGAATGAAAACAGATAGTGAGGAGCAAAAGGCAGGTGAGAGTCTTGGTGAATGGGACAGTTCAATGGTCTTAGCTGTGGACAGATGAGAGCCCTTCGTGGCGGGACCAACGGAGAGCAGGAACCAGGAACAATGGAGAGATGTGAGGAGATCGCGGGGTGTCTGAAAAAGGGTAAGAACATACAGGACCGTGTGCACTGGGTCTGGGAACTGCTCGGGGGAGTGAACAGTAGACCGGACGGTGAGTGTTCTTGTAGGGGCTTGATTGCAGACATCAGGTGCGGGTGATTGTGATCTAGACTGATGACTGAGATGGCTGACTGGAACCAGGTGTGAGCAGGAGAGGATCCTGGGAAATGGAGTCCAGGGCAGGTGACTGGTGACAGGGAACTCGTGACATTACCTTAATTTTTTATTTAATTTAATTTTTTTTTATTTATTTAGTTTTTGTAAATTCAACTAATCATTTTTTCAATCATTTTTTTTAGTTTTGGTTAATATTTTAAATTAGATTTCATTTTTTATATTTTTTGCTTTCATGTTAATTTTTGTTAAAGTTTCTAGCAATGTTGTGTGTTTGACCATTTTTGTGTCTATATAGTTTTTGTTAATTTTTATTTCAGTTTTAGTTTTAGTTATATTAGTATGTCAAGTTCAACATGAGAAATGTTGCCTTGTCGACATGCTTAAAATATTTTTCTATATTTTATTTCAGTTGCATGTAAGTAACAAAAAAACGTTTTTATGGTTTTAGTTTTAGTTAGCTATAATAACACCGCTACGAACTATTAATTCGGATCGGGATCATTCAATCTGTCATCATTTACTCATGTCATTCAAATCTGTATAACTTTCTTTTCTTTCTATATTTCAAAGAACATGTTCAAAACAGCATTGGACCCCACTGACTAAACACTGACACATTTCTCAGAACAACTACTTTTGTTTTCCACAGAAGAAAAAACGAGAGTTTATCTTTCTAACCAAAGACCAACTGAGAAGAACATATGATTTTTTTTTTTCAATGAACAGACACTGTGTGGAAAGTTATAAATGTTTATTGTCCCCTAGATCCATCTGAAATTGCATTACGAGATTCTCACCGGCTGAATATTAGATTTCTAGAAAAGTCAATAGAGGGCCTCGTCATTAAAGTGAATAAATATTCTCATCCCTCAAAGCCATTTCAAATCCTGCATTTCTCAAAAGCTTTTCTGAGTTTTTTCTTTATTATCGACAGGATATCGACGATTTTGCCTCGTGGCTTTTTATATGAAAGCGAACGTGTGTGAACAGAGAAACTCGTCAATAACTTAATAGCTGAATGACTTTATTAGACAAGATTACTTCACCTCGCTGTCTGCGGTTGGAGGCCGCACTACATTAATTTTATATTTGATTGATCTCTGTATATTTCAGCTATGGTGGAATACACCTTGATCCTGCACAACCAGCTTTTTTGGAGATTTGTTTTAATATTAAACAACTACAGTTGCCAAAGTTACATTTACACACTGTAAACGCCTTTCGAAGATTATTTTGCAAGAAAATATTAAAATTTTTACTTTAAAATTTCATATTTAATTCAATGCATTGCTTTCTGTTTTTTTGTAATAACTTGAAAAATGTATTAGCAAGTGAAAACTGTTTCAAATAACTTTTAATCTACTTTGAACAAATTTAGGCGACATTTAACAATTTTCACTTAGAAAATACTAGCAAGTTCCACAAAAAATTACAAAAAGAAACTGTAAATAACACATTGAATTAAATGAGGAATTTTTATATATAAAAACTGAAGTACTGTTTTCTTGTAACACGTGCATCATCTGTTGTATTGACAACTTATATATATAAAAAAAAAAAAAATCAGAAATTGCTAATGACAATGACAAATAAATGGCAGTAACGATTAATTAAACTTGACATTTTTATGTAGAAAGACTGATTTTTTTTCCCACCTTGTAAAATGTGCTCCAACTCTGAATTTTTTTTTTTTTACAGTGCATCAATATACTGGAAAATCAGAATATACTTTCACTCAGAAATTGCTAGTAAATTTAACAAATAATTACATTCTCAGTAATAAAGGTACAAAAGCTGTCGCTGGGGTGGTACCTATTACTTTTGTACCTATTAGGTTCAAATATGTTCACTTTAAGTACTAATATGTACCTTTAAGGAACCAAAATGGACCTTTTAGGTACAAACATGTACATCCAGCAATCTCTATTTAAAACTTCAAAAATCATTTTTACAGGTTTTTTTAATGCATTTACACATTTTCCAGACACTTTTATCCATTGCTTTCAGTGCGTGCATTTTACTCGTCTATGCATTCAGAACATGCATTAATGGAAACTCTCAGCTCTCCATATTGACTATTATTCTGGCTAATATATCAGTCTGTCGCCCTTAAAATGGAGCAGTGACTGTTGTTCAGGGTCTCGTTCTTTAGTCGCATCTGCAGAGATGTTTGCCTTGAATTTCTGCCGCTCTGTGCATCTTAATTATCTGTATTATTCTCACAGCGGTGGCACAAACCCGTGACGCCCAGGGATCTGATTGGTATTTCTGGAAGGTTTTTAGAAGCTCTGGAGACAATTTACTTCCCCTCCTCAAGTTAATTCATTTATTTATGTGTGGCGAATAAAGATTTAGTATTGTTAGTTACACAAACACAATGACATCTCAGGGAGATTAAAGCGTCCCGTCCACCGCCACGCATGCTGTGAATTAATTAGCTGGTTAGGAACAGAACGATCCCTTAGAGACGTAAACACAGCCCAAACCAGCACATCTACACTGACCTGATCACACACACACACACACACACACACACACGTTCCTGAAGTGCAAACAAGCAACAGGAACATTCTCAGAGAATGCATGCATTAGTGTAATGAACTACATATACTGTATTACCAGATAAGAAATGCAAGTTGCATAGAATAAAAACATCTGCCAAATGCATAATATTCATAATAAAAGTGTTCAAATAATGAGTCAAGAAAGACATGGCTTATCTCCAAAGTATTACAGTATGCTGCAGTATTATTTTAGTACATTTTATATACTATTATAATATTATTAATATAAAAAAATTTAATATGAATGATTATTCAATAATAATTCAATTATTTATTATTTATTCATATAAATTAATATTTAATAATAAATAAAATTAATACATTAATTTATTTTATGTTTTCAGTTTTCATTGTAACATCAGGCTACTTAATTTCTTTCTTAATTTTATGTACTTTTGTCTTTTAAGGTTGAACTTCTTTTTATTTCAGTTTTAGTTTCCATCTAGCAATTTTATTTAATTTTTCTAATTTTCATTTAGCTGAATTCTTTCATTAAATATTTTAGTTTTAGTTTATAGTTTGAGTTTTAGTTGATAAAAAAACTGGTATGCACGCTGTTGACTATATTTTAAAATAATACATAATAATATGTAAAAAATAAAAATAAAAAGTGCACGTTATGCAACAAACAAAAAAAAAACCTTTCAAATAAGAAAATAATGACAAATATTGAGAATGCTAATAATTAGTACATTCAAGAAAAAAATAATAAGATTTTGGTCACAAACATGCAATGATTCCTGTATGGATTGATTTTCATGTTTGCAGATGTAAACCAGGGTTATAGTTAACTAAACATTTTTTTTTTACTTAAAATAAACTTTAACTAGAAAATTAAAATAAAATTTAAAAATTAAATTAAAATAAATTAAATTAAAAACATTTTCATTTAGTTTAATTTGATGTACTAAAATAATTCAAGCTAAACTGAAATTAAAATATTGATTAAAAACTATATTAAAACTAATAATAAAAACAAAATTACTAAAACTTCAAATAAAAACAGAAAAATGTAAAAAAAATAAATAAATAAAAGCAAATTCATAATATGAATAAAACCGTAAAATAACACTGATAAATTAAAATTAAATTAAATTAAATTAAAATTATATTTCAGCTACATTTTTCATTTTCATTTAGTTTAATTTGATGTACTAAAATAATTCAAGCTAAACTGAAATTAAAATATTGATTCAAAAACTATATTAAAACTAATAATAAAAACAAAATTACTAAAACTTAGTAAAAAAATAAAAATAAAAGCAAATTCATAATATGAATAAAAACCGTAACAGTATATTGATACTAAAATATCACTGATGTAAACTCTGCAGAACAGACATGACAATGATTATTTCAGTCAAAAATCACATCGTTACAGGGTTGATTCAAAACAAGCCACATTTTCAGTAAAAATCTCCCTGCAAACTGCAAATGACGACGGCAAACTCTCAGTAAATGATGGCATGTTTCCAGTGTGGAAAATGGACAGTAAGTGCAAATTTTTCCTGCCACTACAGATGGTGATGGACTCTTGTGTTACACTGAAAGGCACGATAACAACATGGTAAACACACAGCTGAAAATCAAACACTGCCAAGAGAAGCCATCGAGGCTGATGAAGCCGCAGAGAGCCAATTTAAGGGCAGGTATTTCAGCGGGTGCCAGAAAATGCATCAAGTCATTGAAAAAAAAAAAAATAGAAGATGCAGCATCCAAATCCATCCACTTCTGAGATAATGCATGTATCTGAGCGCCGGCTTGAATCTTAGCAAGTGTACAGTCTAATTAAAGGCTTTGGATTTCTCCCAACGGTGCTGACTTGCACTTTTCCAGCCTTCAGTCAAGTCGTAATGATCATGTTTACGGGATGAACGCACACAAACGCTTTCCTATTTGGAGGCGTATCAAATGAAGGAACAAGCAGAAGCAAATTGGTCAAAATTGTAAACATATTTAATAAATAAACACGCGTGGAGCGAGAGATGTGTGTGGAGCTGTTGATGAAGGACGGCCTTTTTCTTCTTTTTCTTCACTGTTACTGTCATAAATCTAAGATTTAAAGAAATAGTAAAATTGTAGATGAGTTTGTTTCTTCATCAGATTTGGAGAAATGTAGCATTCATCATTTACTCAACGGATGCTCTGCATTAAGTATTGGGTAGAATTAAGGGTTTAGATTAAAGTCTTGCAGAATAAGACATTAATATGTGCTTTTTTTTTGCCCAATATCCCAGTAATACTCATGCTAATAACCAACTAGTGAGAATTGGATACTAAAATGTTACCAATATTCTTGTTAACTCACCAAAGTATTTAAAGTGAGAAGGGTACACTGTAAAAAGTGATAAGTTGACTTAACTTTAAAAAAAATGAGGAAACCAATTCACAATTGACAATTCACTTAACTTATTTTTTTTTTATGATCATTTACTTAAAAAATTTAAGGTAACGGATTTCCTCAATTTTTTTAAGTTAAGTCAACTTATCACTTTTTGACACAAAAAGCATGCATTTTAAATCCACTATTGTATTGTTTATAAATGTTCTACAGTCTATACACAGTGTTGAGTTCAGTTACATAAGAAGTAACTGCAATTAAATTGCTTGAGAAAGCCGGACCAGAAAGTTAGAAAAGTTTAAAAAGTTTGAAAAGTTTAAAAAAAGTTTAAGAAGTTTAAAAAGTTTAAGTTTGAAAAATGTTAAACGTTTTAAGTTTGATGGATTACGGTCTGAAATAGTTTGAAGTTTAAAGTAGTTTTAAAAGCTTAAAGTCTGATACATAGATAGATAGAGTCAGATTATAGATAGATAGATAGATAGATAGATAGATAGATAGATAGATAGATAGATAGATAGATAGATAGATAGATAGATAGATAGATAGATAGATAGATAGATAGATAGATAGATAGATAGATAGATAGATAGATAGATTAGATAGATCGATAGATAGATAGACAGATTCTAAGGAGCTCAGAGTGATTGCTAGGGTACTTAGAGTGATTGCTATCATGGTTGCTAGGCTAACTCTGGTGGTTTCTAGGGTGTTGCTATGTGGTTGCTAAGGCACCGAGTGTGGTTGCTAAGGTGTTGCTATGCAGTTGCTAGGGTACTTGGGGTGGCTGCTAGGGTGTTGCTATGTGGTTGCTAGGGTACCCGGGGTGGTTGCTAGGGTGTTGCTATGCGGTTGCTAGGGCACCCAGAGTGGTTGCTAAGGTGTTGCTATGCGGTTGCTAGGGTACTCGGAGTGGTTGCTAAGGTGTTGCTACGCGGTTGCTAAGGTACCCTGGGTATTTGCTAGGGTGTTGCTAGGGTACCTGGGGTGGTTGCTAGGGTGTTGCTATGCGGTTGCTAGGGTACCCTGGGTAGTTGCTAAGGTGTTGCTATGCGGTTGCTAAGGTACTCAGGGTGGTTGCTAGGGTGTTTCTAGGGCACCCGGAGTGGTTGCTAAGGTGTTGCTATGCGGTTGCTAGGGTGTTGCTACGTGGTTGCTAAGGTACCCGGGGTGGTTGCTAGGGTGTTGCTATGCGGTTGCTAGGGTACCCTGGGTGGTTACTAAGGTGTTGCTATGCGGTTGCTAAGGTACTCGGGTGGTTGCTAGGGTACCCTGGGTGGTTGCTAAGGTGTTGCTATGCAGTTTCTAAGGTACTCGGGGTGGTTGCTAGGGTGTTGCTATGCGGTTGCTAGGGTACCCGGGGTGGTTGCTAAGGAGTTTCTATGCAGTTGCTAAGGTACCCTGGCTGGTTGCTAAGGTGTTGCTATGCGGTTGCTAGGGTACCTGTGGTGGCTGCTATGCGATAGCTGTTGTACCCGGGGTGGATTGCTAGGGTGTTACTAGCATGTTTCTAGCATGATTAGCATGCCATTAGCATGTCGCTAGCATGATTAGCAAGTTACTAGCATGTTGCTAGCATGTTTCTAGCATGATTAACATGCTACTAGCATGATTAGTAAGTGACTAGCATGTCGCTAACATGTTTCTAGCATGATTAGCATGTCGCTAGCATGATCAGCAAGTGACTAGCATGTTGCTAGCATTATTAGCAAGTTACTAACATGTCGCTAGCATGATTAGCATGTTACTAGCATGCCGCTAGCATGATTAGCATGTGACTAGCATGTTGCTAGCATGTGACTAGCATGTTGCTAGCATGATTAGCAAGTGACTAGCATGTCACTAGCATGTTTCTATCATGGTTAGCATGCTATTAACATGTTTCTATCATGATTAGCATGTTATTAGCATGTTGCTAGCATGATTATCATGTTACTAGCATGCCGCTAGCATGATTAGCATGTGACTAGCATGTTGCTAGCATGATTAGCAAGTGACTAGCATGTTTCTATCATGATTAGCATGCTATTAGCATGTTTCTATCATGATTAACATGTTACTAGCATGTCGCTAGCATGTTTCTAGCATGATTAACATTTTGCTAGCATGTTTTTAGCATGATTAACATGCCACTAGCTTGTTGCTAGCATGATTAGCAAGTGACTAGCATGTCGCTAGCATGATTAACATGTTACTAGCATATTTCTAGGATGGATTAGCATGTTTTTAGCATGATTAGCATGTCGCTAGGATAGATAGATAGATTAGAAATATTAGATAGATGAGTTTGAATGGGTTAGAAATAGTACATAGAAGGGAAGCTTGACTGAGTCTCAAAGGATTCTGGATGTTTAAGTTTGAATTTTGACAGTTGGAGTTTGAATAGTCTTGGCTCATTTGAACATTCCGTCAATGTAAGTCTATGGGATTTTTATGATTTTTAATCTTCAGTTTTATGAAAACCATAAGTCTGATCAGTTAGAAAAGATATAGCACACCCGGCAAGATCAGTCTGAAGATCTGGGCTGAGTTTGGAGTCTGTAGATTTAAAGCTCTAGGAGGAGTAGCAGTCAGAAATTTTAGTCTCAGAAGAATAATAATAAGAAGTTTAAATAGGATTTCAGTAAGTTGGCTTTCTCAAGCCAACTTAATAACTAATTACCCCCAACACTGGTTCTAAGAATGTTTCAAAATGTTCTAATTATGGAAACTTTATGTGAACGTTACAGAAAACATTAAGGGAACTTTCTTCTTTTATAAACATTACTTTTAAATGTTCTCTGAAACTAATAGCATTAGGGTTTCAAAAAAGTTAGTCCAACTAAAACGATTCAGAAAAACATTCCCTAAATACTGCTGTTTGCGCTAACGAGCGTATGCGTAATCAAAGACACAGAATGATATCGTTAGCCAAAGTTCTGAGCTTTTGTCTTCTCCAGATGTTAACTGATGGATTATTGTGATGTTTTGATCAGCTGTTTGGACTCTCATTCTGACGGCACCCATTCACTGCAGAGCATCCAGTAATGATTGAATGCAAACCATTTTATTCTGTTTATCCTGTTTGACTCTTTCAAGCTGATTTGTGAGCATGTGATGCTGTCATTATCCTATCCACAAAGTAAATCAGGCAGTCGTAGTAATGAGAAGAACATGAGATTGTTTTCTCCTCATTAAAAAAGCCCCTGTTGTAAATATTCGACAAGCATGTTAATCACACGGTGTGTTTTCCTTCTACAGCATTGCAGAAATAAGGCATTTATGCATGAGTAGCACGGACTGTATAATTGATAAATAACAACATATTTAACGTGCCGCTCTTATGGGACGTAACATTTCATTGATTTTGAATGTTTTTGATAGGCAGTTTACTGATTTTGATCTCCAATATAGATATGATTCATACAGAATTATAATTATCTTTCTCTTGAAGGAGTTATGATGTAATGCAGGACATCAAAGAGTGAATCAGATGCTGGTTTCCGATAAGAAATGTCTTGTAAAAGTATGCAAAAATGCATGTATTTTGACCCAGTCAATGACTTTCCCTCAGAAAAATATGCAAATTGCTCATTCAGTTGATTTGATTTCACCTAATACTGTAAAAATAACGCAGTATCTCATTTTAAGGGCCCGTGTAGTTACAATGCTGATTTCACTTGACGAAATCAATCAATTAATCACTGTTTAAACTGCAGCGCTCACATTTTGTGTGAAAAAAATAGTGTCAGGAAAATTTGGGCATTGAACATAATTGCAAATGATAGAGGTCAGTCAACAAGAGCAGGATGAAATTACTGCAGACGCAAACAAAAAATCAATCAGCGCAGGCAGCATTAAGAGACGAAGTGTGTTTAATGAGCCAAGAAACCTAGTACTTTGTGTACAATTTACAGCCGTACGACCCAAAACATACACAAACCTTCCAGATGCTGATCTATTACGGACTGAACTCTGGAGAACAAAAGCGTGTAACACCCAGAGGTCATTAGCAAGAGGCAAGCTGTGCCAATATTGTTCAGTACAATGTGCAATCGCTCTTTCCAATTAAGCATTTTAGAAAGATTAAAGGTAAAGTTCAGCCACAACTGAGAATGTGTTGGAAATGTGTTCATCCTCAGGTCATCCGAGATCAGGAGGAGTGTGTTTCTTCATCAGGTTTGTAGAAATGTGTCTGCATCAGTGTCTCAGCAATGGATGCTCTGCAGTGAATGGGTGCCGTCAGAATGAGAGTCTGATAAAAACATCACAATAATCCACAGCACTCCAGTCCATCAGTTAACATCTGGAGAAGACAAAAGCTGAAACAAATCCAGCATTAAGACGATTTAGACGAGTCCATAATCCATAATAACTCTTCCTCGAGTGAAAAAGTGTTCTGGTCTGAATCAGGAGAGAAATCTGCAGATCAAGCAGCGTTTACCCAGCTAACAAAATTACATTATAAGAATGTTTCTTTAATGTTCTCATTATTAAAAACGTTATTTCTGCTGAAAAGCTATTAAATGATTTAAAATGGGGGTATGTGAATGTTACAGAAAACATTAAAGGAAACATTATTATTTAAAAAAAATATATATATATATACATAGGAAACCTACTTTCGAATGTTCTCTGAAACTAGTAAGTATTAATGTTTAAAAAAGTTAGAATGTCCAACTAAAATGTTTAAGAAAAATGTTCCACGAATAATGTATAAATAAGTTTTGAGAGTGTTATTAAAGACAAAGAATGTTATTGTTAGCAAATGTTCTGAGCTTTTGTCTTCTCCAGATGTTAACTGATGGACTGGAGTGCTGTGGATTATTGTGATGTTTTTATCAGACTCTCATTCTGACGGCACCCATTCACTGCAGAGCATCCATTGCTGAGATACTGATGCAGAGACACATTTCTACAAACCTGATGAAGAAACACACTCGGATGAGCACATTTTCAGATACTTTTAATTCCTTTAAGAAAAACACATCTTTCTAATAATTCAAATTTTAAAGCCACAGCTTCATGTATATCCACTAAGATGCAAATGAAAGTCATTTGCAAGGTTATTACACTGGAGAATCCTCACATTCAGCATAAACCGCGGCTTTTATATGACAATAAAAAAAAAAAAAGTGACCCCCCCAAAACACTCAAGCTCTATTTTAGCTTTATTTTTTTTCAGATGATTTGCGGCCTGACAAATGAAGCGAGAAAAACAGGCGGTGCTGTTGACTCATTTCTCACGTTATAATGAACAACAGCATCAGGGAGGAATCACTCTGAGCTTCAGCTGGAATAATGACGACATAAGGTCTCGAGATCGCGCACGATCCCGTGAAACACCTCCAGCTTCATTTCTGCTGAATAATTCATGCTTCATTAATTGGAAAGTCAATGAATTCCAATGTTTCCATACATGAATAATGTGAACGATTAGTCTGCCTAAATCATTTACTGGCATCCCTTCAGAAAGCTGGTAGGCGTCTTTACCTGACGCTCACTGTGCATTGAAGATGCTTCAGGTGACGAGCTCAGAGCTCGTTTGTGAAAAACACCTTTTCAAACTTGCATCTCTTTAGTATTCACACAGCTGCTCTTTTCAATATAATGAAAGCAAAGGAGGCCGAGGCTGTTAAGCTCCAACATTAGAGAAGATTCAATTCTAGATCTAAATTGTAGAATTCGAAACTCAATAAATAATTAACTCAATAAGCAATTAAATAAAAAACTAATGAAGAATTTAGTTACTTAGTTTAATTACTTACTAAATAAATTAGTTGCATGTATAAATAAATAATTGAGTTACTTATTACATAAATGAAATAACTAAATTTGTTACTTAAGTAAACAATGAATTTACTTACTTATTACTTATTAAATAAAATAAATAATTACTTATGAAATAAATAACTAATTTAGTTCCTCAGTAAATAATTAAATCATTTAGGTGCTTAAGTAAATCATGATTAAAATTAGTTTAATTGAGTTACTTGTATGCATGTGTTTTATGAAAATATTAAAAACTGAGATCAGACATGCATGTTGGAAACCCGTTTCTGCCACAAAATAAAAGTAAATGCAACTTTTTAACTCAGATAAACTCACAAACCTACGAAATAAACATATTAAATAAAAAATAATATAAATTAAAGTAAAATATATTTATATTTTTTCCCAGAGTTTCTTAAAATTCAGACATTTTCTCACAATTATATAAGATGTATTTAAGATTTCGATATGTGTGTGTGTGTGTGTGTGTGTGTGTGTGTATTCATATACACACACACACACACACACACACATACATACATATATAACACATATATACAACACTAATCATGACTCATTATATTCCAAATTTTCCGAAATGGGAAAAATCAGTTTTCTTATAATCTGTTCACATAGCCTGTCTTTTCTATATAATGAAAGCAAAGCGGACTGAGTCTGTACATATATAAAGACATATATACCGTAAAGTTGTCTGTGTGACTATACTCTATTCCATTTCTGAAATATACTGTTTTTTTGTGAGCAACAGACTATCATTCAATAATAATAATAACAAAATTCAAACTCATAATAACATTTGGCTGTCACTGTAAAAAGTGATAAGTTGACTTAACTTAAAAAAATTGAGGAAATCCGTTACCTTAAAGTTATTAAGTAATAATAATTAAAAAAAAATAAGTTAAGTGAATTGTTAAGTTCACTTAACTTTTTTTTTTATTATTATTTAATTAATTATTTTAAGGCAACGGATTTCCTCAATTTTTTTAAGTTAAATCAACTTATCACTTTTTACAGTGTAGCTGTGTGACTTCAGAAGGCTTGGAAAACAGTGCACGGGTCATATGAACAACTGTTATGATATTATGTTATGATATTATGCATTTATGGTGCTTTTGTATGTTTTTTGAAGCTTAAAAGTTTCTGTTTACTGCATGGATCAGAAAATCTGAACAGAAAATGCATTTTTGAGCTACTGAACTATTTCTGTAGGAAGATGGAAAAACAAGGTCTTTCATATAATATTCATATATATTTCATATACATCGGCCTGAAGCAGAAGAGTCGCTGGGTGAATTTGGCTCTCGTCCTCGCTCCTAATCGGATTTGGGCAGGTTTACATTAATGCATTTGGCAGATGCTTTTATCCAAAGTGTGTTCATGCTGTACATTTTCCACGAAGTGTTCAGTTTGCGTTGCGTCTGTGATGATCCTGGCGTTTCTAATGTCACGCTCCAGCAGATGAGCTGAGAAAAACAGTGATGAAAACCTGAAAACTGGACAGAAACTATAGTATTCTCATTGCTTCTAATGTCAGTAAATCTGTGTACTTTAAATACTGTGGCTTTTTTGATAAATTGCGCGTGATGTTCCTCATTTATAAGTCGCTTTGGGTAAATGCGTCGACTGAATGAATTAATGTAAATGTTATGATAAAGACGACGCTTGGGAGTTTGTTGTCTTATGGCAGTTTTTAAATACAGAAGCTTAAACGCATTAGACAGCGAAGAGCTATTTTTGGCAATAAATAATACATTTATGAATAAAACTCTCAAACTCAACAGTTTTATAACGTAAAGCTGTTTTGTTTTGTTTGTTTACACCAATGTCAGACTGATTCGGTCATTTATTATCAATAATCTGACCTTTTTCTATGTGTAAATAACCAAATATGATAAAGCACAATCCATCTCTAAAGCCTTTTTCACAAGATTATGAAAATATAGCATATATTCTACAATAAAGACCATATTTTCATTACATTTACAGCTATACATCACTCATATGACATTTATAAGTATTGTTTTATTTATTTTATTAATTTATTTAAAATTAGTTCAAGTTTTAGTAATTTTTGTCATTTTTAGTTTTTTATCTATATATATATATATTTATAAATTTGTATTGCAGTTTTAGCTTTAGCTATTTTAGTACATCAAGTTAAACTAAATAAAAATGAGATATGTTGACTTGACAACTTTCAATAGTTAATGTTCATTTTATATAAAGTAACCAAAATAAGCTGTAAATTAAAAAAAAAAATCAATAACCAAATAAGATGAAGCACGTCTCAGCTGTACATCATTCACATGACAATATTTTATTTTACATTTTCCTTACTATGTTTTTGTAATTTTTTGGTTTTATTTTTAAATGTCTATATAGTTTTTATTAATTTATATTTCAGTTATTTTAGTAAAATCGTGTTTTATTTTAATTGACATTTTATTTGAATTTCAAGTAACAAAAAAAAAAAAAAAAAAGTAAATAACCAAATAATTCGAAGCACAATGCATCTGTAAAGCATTGTTTTTTTTTAAGATTTTGAAAAATGGGGTGTATATTCTACAATATAAACTATATGACACATTTAAGATCACACGTCTTTGTGCTTCTCTCACTGATTGATTTTTCGTTGGCGTCCGCAGTAATTTCAGTCCAGATCAGCCTGCTCTTGTTGACTGACCTCTGTCATTTACAGTTGTGTTCACTGTCCAAGATCTGCTGACACCTTCCTCTGTTTCACCAAAACTGTGAGCGCTGCAGCTTTACATCAGACAAAATCAGCACTGAAGTTAACCTTAATGCAACCTGCAATTATCAAAAAACAAACACTAAAGCAATCATTGATTATATTACTAAAAAAAACAGTAACATCTTCCATATTGTGATGTGCATCCTAGTGTTTAACAAAAACCACAAAATTAACATTAAATTAAATTTTTCATGTCGACTGCATTTGAAAAAGTAGTTAACTACAAGCGACTAATAAGAAGTAGCAAAATAAACAAATATAATTAAAAACTGAATCAAGTGCTCAACCACAATGCATATCAAAATAATGATTTGCAAAAATATTATTAGATCATACATTTTATAAAATTTAAAGCATTAAAAGAACATTATCTGACACAAAACAAAAGGAAATTAATTCAGTGGACAACAACAAACTTAATATAGCAATACACAGATTTCCAAACATTATCATAATTTTTAAAATGCGATTTAAAAATAGGAAAAAAATTTTTTTGCTCTGTTTGTTTGTTTGTTTTGTGATTATACATCATTATGACTACAAAATAACTATTCATTTTTATTATTGATAAATACAAATATTCAACAAAATAAGAAAAACTACCATTGTAATATTTCACAAAATAAAATAAATATGAAAAATATAATAATAATAATTTATTTTACAGGACAACTTTAAAACATTAAGCCATAAAGCAGTGTAAATGTAGTATCAATGAGAATTATTGTTTATTTTTATACTTTACATTTTCACTTTAATTTTAATTCATGTCTATATATTTTTTCTAAATGTTTTATTTCTGTTTTAGTTTGTAAATCAAGTTCAACTAAATCACAATTAGCAATGTTGCTTTGGCAACTAGCTGAAATAAAATGTTTTTTATATTTTATTTCAGTTTACATTTTTTTCAAGTAACAAAAATGTTATTAATGATTTTAATTTCAATGAAGTTTAAATGAAGGAGGGATCAACAGAAATCAGTTTTATTTTATTCTGATTAATCTTGCTTGTAAAAATATCTTTTTACTGGAAAAGCATGAATATTTACTGTCACGCTACTCAAAAAATTGCTACTTTTAGTTAGTTACTCCCAGTATTGGCATACGCAGCTTGTTCTCAAAGCCAGCAAATTTGCAATTCAAATGCATGAGGAACGACAGCTCATCCGCTCATTTATCGAGCCGAGGTTAGAAATTATGACTCACCGACAGTTTAACCACGCGTCGAGGGAAAGAGAGAGAACCAGGCCAGATTAAAACATACGTTAGTTGTAGAAGTTAAACACCCACGTACGGCGCACTGCAGATGCTGCTTTACCCACTCATCCAGGCATCTCTGGGCCCTCGGCGTTATTATCGCTGCCGAACGCTGATGGCCCTCGATGACACCGGCCACAGGGCAGATTAGCTCTTTGTGCTGAAGACTGGAGAGCTTCTCGATGGGCTAATCATCCTGCGCTTCATGAACCCGCGCCGGAGAGCTTTGGAGACTCATATAAATGTGTGTCTGATTTTGTGTGATGAGCAGAATATGTTCCTGGATCCACGTCCTTGTTGGCTTTGGAACAACATTCCCATTAAACAATCAATGTCCTATTCTTGCATTTAGCTTTTACTGTCATTTAGGCACAGATTTATCTGAAGTAGATGATAACGCAATCTGCAACGCAATGAGAACTGCATTAAACCTTATCAGCTTCATGTTTCCAGAACTTAGTAAGTGTGGACTTTAATGCAAAATGCATTGAAGGAATAGCCAAAAATGAGAATGTGTTGGAAATGTGTTCACCCTGAGGTCATCCGAGATGTAGAAGAGTTTGTTTCTTCATCAGGTTTGTAGAAATGTGTCTCTGCATCAGTGTCTCAGCAATGGATGCTCTGCAGTGAATGGGTGCCGTCAGAATGAGAGTCTGATAAAAACATCACAATAATCCACACCACTCCAGTCCATCAGTTAACATCTGGAGAAGACAAAAGCTGAACCAAATATAATCCATAATAACGCTTCCTCCAGTGAAAAAGTGTTCTGGTCTGAATCAGGAGAGAAATCTGCACAGATCAAAACCATCCAAAACGGCTCTAAACACATATGCGGCTGGATGTTGATGTGAGAGACGACAGCAGATGCACTTTATTACTGGAGGAAGCGTTATAATGGATTATGGACTTGTATTTTAGTTAAAAATTTGATTAGTTTCAGCTTTTGTCTTCTCCAGATGTTAACTGATGGACTGGAGTGCTGTGGATTATTGTGATGTTTTTATCAGACTCTCATTCTGACGGCACCCATTCACTGCAGAGCATCCATTGCTGAGACACTGATGCAGAGACACATTTCTACAAACCTGATGAAGAAACAAACTCATCCTGATCTTGGAAAGCCTGAGGGTGAACACATTTACTCAAACTTCTCAACACGAACGACGCTGCATCTCATTCAACACCACTGGCTGACGCTCACCTGACGCACCTGTGGATTCATATTCAAACTAAACGTCTGGGTTTTCACACGAATGAAGGCCTTTTCAATTTGCCCGGCTCAGTTTGTCTGTTGGAAAACAAGGAGCGACAGATCGAGTAAGTGAGCGCAGTTCAAATTAAACAACTCCCACTGAACTTGATTCAGTCTGACAGAGAGAAAAGGGCAGCTGTGGCGATCTGGTCTTTTCATTTCAGTCAGCCCAATGTAAGACGGCTTACTTGTCTATCATACGCTCGTCTCGAAGCTCGCTGCATGAAAATATGCCTTTTTCCCTCAGAAGCAGCTCTGTTTGAGTGACCTACTGTAGCTGAGGGCAAGATTTAGAGAAATATTGTTTATTTAAAGTGATGGTGTCTCTACCATTGCTATCAGCTCAGATTTATGTTCACCACAGAAAGGTCTTATTATGCAGTGCTTGAATCTTACTGGTTATAGGAATTACAGTACTTACCGGAATATGTAAACTCAGTACTAAGCACATAAATACGCCATCTGCCATATTTTCAGACAATCTTTTGCATGTTTCTAATGTAAGTTTTCCACAATGTAAAGCATTTATCAATTGCACCTCATATGCAAATATCTTACATCGTATTAAAAAATATATATATATATATATATACAGTTTTATGATTACAAACAGTTGCATAAACTTAAAGCATGAATAAAAGCTGGCATGCCAAATGCATGAATATTAATGTTTACAGCAAGGTTAACATGCAAATGCTAACTAGAACTAACAATGAGCACAATGTAAAGCATTTATCAATTGCATCTCATATGCAAATATCTCACATCATATTTTAGAGAAAAAACTTTCGGTTTTATGATTACAAAAAGCTACATGAACCAAACTTTAAGTGCAATGTAGGTCGTCTTGAATAAAAGCTGTCAAAAGCATAAATATTGATGTTTACAACAAGCAATTGTTAACTAGAACTAACAATCAACACAATGTAACGTTTTTATCAGTTGCACCTTTTGCAAATATCTTAAATACTTAAATAATGTATTTAATTTTAACGTAATTTTTGTATTTAATTAATTTGTTTTTTATTTTCAGTTTTATGATTACAACAAACTCAGTTTATCTGTTGGAAACAAGGAGCGACAGTTTAAATTAAATAATGTTTCTAATGTACGTTTTCCAGTTTATTACAACTTAGACATGCAAAATGTACAAATGCATTAATAAAATTGGCGATCCAAACAGCATGGCATTAAAAACTCCAGCCATGAGTTTGATAGGGAATGCATGTACATCATCTTGAATAAAAGCTGACAAATGCATAAAATAAAATAAATCTTCGCAATGAGTTTAGCATGCAATTGTTAACAAGAACTGGAACGCAATATTGCGTACTTTATATTTAGTTTATAATCAGTTTCATTTTCAGTTCTACGCTTTCAACAAGAATGGACTAAAGCAAATTCATTAATTCAGTCAATTTTTGGTGCCAGCCTACAGATGCTTGCTGATCATCTTTGCTGCTAAATATAATTAACACAAAAAACTTCATACTTCTTTTACGAAGTACCCTAGAGAAACAGCACTAAACTGTATTATAATCAGCACGCTCACTTAGATTTGTTCAACACAAAGAGAGTGTTCTAATGTGTTGCAGTTCAGGTTTAAACGGTGGCAACTGAATTGAAAAGCGAGTCTCACAAAGTATGAGTTTGATTCCCAAGGCATTGCAAGAACTCATTAAATAAACCTTAAAAGCAATGCAAATCACAAATCACTAACAAGAGCAAACAATGAACACAATTTAATGCATTTATCAATTGCACCGCATATGCAAATATCTTGCATACTTCATATTTAAGGAACAAAGTCAGATTTTTCAATAAAATCGTATAATGCCAAATCCATTTTGTGCCTGTTTTTGGTGCAAAGATAAGACATCTGCAGTGTTAATGAAATAAAAACACGTTGCATTGCATTGCTCACTTGCTGCGTAAATGCAAAAGGCAGCAATGAATTAAAAAAGCCTGATTGTGTTAGCAGACTGGACTTTTAAGTATCTATGACCTACAACTCCAAACCGTTTGGAGATTATCCAAACCTCCGGTCCAGACTCGTCTAAAGAGGGTCGGGTGTGAATTGACTCTTTGCATGATGTTAAATGTCACTCCTTGATCTTTTTGCACTCAAGAGTAATTCAACTTCCCATCAACGCTTAGCAAAAGGCTACACAGCTCACAAAAGACACGTTTACGGCTTTGGCTCTTGTGTCTGATGGTTTTATCGGCACAAGCATCTGACCTGACTTCATGCGAGATGGTTTGTTTAATAAACTGCAACTATATAAGTGAATTAACAATGCTGAACTAACTTAACCAGAAGTCCCCAGCTAAAAACGTTGACCTTTTTTCTGGTGAAAGAAATACATGAATGTAGAAGTAAGCCAAAATTTTAAATGTCATGGATGAATATTTACTGAGTGTTTCACTATTTTGTAAAAGGAAGTGAAATGACAATTTTCACCTGAATTTAGAGCCAATTTGCAGACGGGTAAAATTGACTTTAGAAAGATTGCAGCATCATTATGTTATTTCTACACAAGAGATTGGTAGGTCTATTAGTAAAATCTTTAGCAATCTTTGTTGCATTATATGACAACGGTGACAGTAAAAAAACAACAAAAAAAACACTTTTTTGCATTTTTCCCCTCAGTTTATGTGCCTGTAACTCAAGAATTATTAATGATATTGCAACATACCTGTTCATTTTGATTTCTTAACACACTTTTGCTTTGGTATGTTAACTTTTCAGCCCCTTCTTGTGATTCATTTCCGGAGATATGTGGATCTCATTGCAGCTTCATGTGGAAGTTGTACACATATTCAGTGATCAAAAAACAAATGTGGGTCACTTTGCAAACAGCTGGTATTTATTGCATTTAAACAGCAATGTCTGAAGAACATATAATGTTGAAATTAGAAATGTATCTTCTCGTATCCCTCTATCAAAACAATTGCATAGAGCACAACATATCGAGTGCCAAAATCATTCTTTTTCTAATGTTTGCATGCCTATAACTCAAGACATAGTAAAGATATCTTAATATCCTTTTAGATTTTGGTTCTTAACGAACTTTTCTTTAATTAAAATCATTTTTAAGTCCCTATATGTTTCAGACCCAGAGATATGGGGATCTCAATACAGCTATATTTGCAAATTGTTGCATTTTTCAGCAACACTTTAAGGTGTCCTTGTTACACGTTACATGTACTTACTATTATAATAACAATAAATTAGGCATAATTGCATGCAAGTAACCCTAAACCAAATCCTAATCCTAAACCTAACCATACAGTAAGTACATGTAGTTAATTAATATTACTCAGTACTTAAATGTATAATTACACTGTAACAAGGACACCTTAAAATAAAGTGTAAACCATTTTTCTAATTTTTAGTGGTCAAAAACTAAATGTGAATCACTTTGCATAAAGCCTATTCTCTTTCCTTTTAAAAGAAAATGTCTGAAGAACAAATAATGTTGAAATTAGAAATGCATCTTGTTTCGCTCTATCAAAACCGTTGCATAGAGCATGACACATTAAGTGCCAAAATCATTCTTTTTCCAAGGTTTGCATGCCTATAACTCAGGAAATACTCAAGATATCTTCATGTCCATTCAGATTTTGGTTCTTAACAAACTTTTCTTTTGTTATTTTCATTTTTAAGGCCCTATATGGTTCAGACTCAGAGATTTGGGGATCTCAACACGGCTCCGTGAGTGAATTAAACATAGCTGACATTACTGCAGGCCCAGAATTCTGTGCATAATACCTGAGCTTGAGGCCACACAACATGCATGATGAATACATCACCCGGTGCATTCACACATCCACCATCTGTTCTAGCCGCTGGAACACCAGGAGCTTCTGTGTTTTAAGATCTCAGATCTGACCAGTATGTGCACATGTGCACAGGTCTGTGAACCCTGAACACCGTTCCTGAATATATATAAGAAGATGCAGCTCACACACACACAAACAGAGCCTGTTTATTCTGGCCTTGAGTTTTCGCCTTGATTTGCTGTTTGCGAGCCGTGCCATGCACTTCAAATGGCGTGGAATATTTAATTAGCTCCGCCTCGGTTGACCGTCTTATCGTGGCTGGCTCTTAACTTATCCTATTTGCATGTCTCTTTTAACAGAGGACTTCAGAAGCGCCCTTGAGGGTTTAAAAACAGCCAGGCACCTTTAGCTCGCCCTGTCCACATCTGCAGCTCCATTAGCATGCCTCTGAATAGTGAAGATGCATAGTGAGCTGTGTGGTGCACTAGCGCCTCCTCAGGACACCAACGGGATTGCAAAGCTGAAAGAACCCACAGATGCACAGTAAAGGAGGAAACCGAGCCTTTTATATATAGAGAGAGAGCAGAAGATCACAGATCTTTTCACACCACACAGGAAGCCACTATTTACTAACAACCTAGCAACACTCATAATACCCTAGCAACCAAAAACACCACAGAAACTGCTAATGATCACTGTAACTATAACAAAACACCAATACAACCGGACATACAGTCATAATTTAAGAGTGAATCTCACAAAAGTTGTCAAGAAAAAGTGCTCAGCTTCACTTCAAAATGATGTATAAACTTATTATTAAACTTATTAAAAACATTATTTAATGATAGATGACATTAAAATACACATTTTTATATAATATAAATGTTTTTATGTAAATATATATTTATATATATTATTTAGAATTGATAAATATTCATGACAGTAATTTGTTATACTGCCATCAATTTATACTAAATTATTAATTGCACCAAATTATTATTTTCTGCTGCTAAATATAATACTATTGCATTGTAATATATACTGTGTATATATATATATACTGTATATACAGTATATTATATTATTCACAGATAATATTTATAACTGTTAAATATTAATTCATGGTAGTAATTTGTTATGTTGCCTTTAATTTATACTTAAAAATTTCATATTTAAGAAAAAAAACAGCATTAAATTTTCAGTTTTATTTTTTGCTGCTAAATATAATTTACAGTGTTATTGGAACTAAAAGCAATTGTTGCGTCGTAATACATAAAAAAAATATATTATTTACAGTTTATTAATATTAATTCACAGTAGTAACTTTTAATTTCTACCATTTAAAAAGAAGAAATGTATTACAGTATTTTTTATTACTGAAACAGATACAGAAAATGCTGTATTACAATAATAATCAATTATGAATTACCCCCCAAAAAAAGAAGAACAATTCGAATCTTTAAAGAAATGTGCATGACTGTCAAGAAAATAATCACGATGGATTTTTCATGTGCAAATATTACTTTTATTTATGAAAATTAATAACTCCTGGTTTTAGGTGAAATAATGACATATAAAGACGATGGCATTCAAACACAGCAAGAACAACAGCAGATTTAAATGCTCACATTTTCTTTTTGTTGAATCCTTGTGCAACTACACAGCAGGAGAGTGTTTTACCAGACTTATTGTTATCATATCGGCATGAAATCATGCGAAGCCGGGGTGGAAAAAAAGATAAGCTCAAAGGTCAAACCCCGTCGCAAGACTGCGAGGAACAAGCGTATCTTCTTCATGTGCATCCAGAGGCAGCGGATGCAAACCATGTGCGATGTTTCCATGCCAACCAACCTCAGAAGCAACATCTGAAATATCCTGTTATCTTGGAAATAAATGGCAAGCCAAGGGATACGCGGCTGGAAGAGTAAATCATGAGGCCTCCAGCTTTAACTCCGCTTTCATTTTACGCCCAAAAGCAGACCATTAAAAGCCAGCAGACATCCATAAATATCTCTTACTGTATATCCATGACGGCTCTTTGCACGTCATTGTCCTGTAGGTCATAGTTTGGGTTGTTTGGATGATAAAACTGCATGAGCTGAAGGCAGCTATAAACCACTGCTTTTAACCTTAAACTGGTATTATTGTCTGTCTGGACGCAGATATAAACCCGTTTTTATGTGCATTAGAAACCACAGTCGAACACTGGGTTTTATAAAGGCTGCTACATCAGTTTTTACAGTTATAATGGTAAAGTGTGTCAACTCTTCAAATGTTTTGCGCTCCTGCCATCTAGTGTCTGACAGCAGGTTTACAAACTGGTCTTGAGTTTGGGTAACATTTGCCTATTTCACAATCACACATAATAATCATAATATAAAACAAATACATCTAAAACTGCGACATCAAAAGCACCTGCAAAAACTATCATCAACAGCAGCTAAATATTTGAGATGAACACATAATTCAGTACTTCATATCAATTAGATGTCATTCAATTTAATGCACTTATATAATTATGTGCGCAATTATAAACATTAGATGATATATTAAGCATAAGAAAAACTACCAAGATTTTTAATGTTTTTAAAGTGGTCACCAAGCCTGCATTTATTTGATTCAAAATACAGCAAAAACAGTAATATTGTGAAATATTTTTACTATTTAAAATAACTGCTTTCTATTTGAATATATTTTAAAATGTAATTTATTTCTGTGATTTCAAAGCTGAATATTTAGCATCATTACTCCAGTCACACCATCCTTCGGAAATCAGTCTAATATGCTGATTTTCTGCTCAAAAAAAACATTTATTATTATGATGACGTTGAAAACAGCTGAGTAGAATTTTTTCAGGTTTCTATGATGAATAAGAAAGTTCAGAAGAACAGCATTTATCCGAAATAGAAATTTTTTGTAATATTATAAATGTCTTTATCATCATTTTTGATCAATTTAAAGCGTCCATGCTAAATAAAAGTATTAATTTCTATAATTTCTTAGTACATTTTAAAATATATTCAAATAGAAAGCAGTTGTTTCAAATGGTAAAAATATTTCACAATATTACTGTTTTTGCTGTATTTCGGATCAAATAACTGCAGGCTTGGTGAGCAGAAGAGACTTCTTTAAATAACATTAAAAATGAGTTAAGGCTGCTCTGTGCCTGCTTTAATTGTGTAAAGACTGATATATTAAAGCCAGACTAACTTATCCCATTATTTAACAGGGTACATTTGTAAACTGTCAATATTGATTGTTATTATTTTGTTATATCTTAATTGAGCAATAAAACACATAAAAAATCATAATAATAAAAAAATAAGAAATATAATTCTGGAACATAAACCTGTCATTTACAAAACATACAGCAACATAAAGCGTAAAAAATGGCATTTAAACACCTCATCACAACACAACTTTTATCATTTCAAATAAAACACGGTGATTTTGACGCCAAACACGTGACAGCAGCTTTTTAACATGTTTATAGCAAAACACAAAAAAAAAAAATAAATAAAAATAAAAAAACGGGAATTTTTTGCTATACACACTAATTATTTTTATGTATTAATAACTGAATTAATTATATACAGAGGTGGACAGTAGTGAAGTATTTTTTACTCTGCTGTAAAAGTACTTTTCAAGTGCTTTTTTTTTTTTTTTTTTAAGAAGCATGATATTGTACTTTTACTGCACTACGTTTCATATTAAATATAATTTCAATACTTAATCACATTAGAAATGTATAACTTTCTTACTTTTACTCAAGTAAAAATAATTCAAAGATTTACTTGAGTACAAGAAAGTACTATATTTTTAATGTTCTTAAAGGTTAAAAAAAATAATAATAATAATTTATGAAATGTAGTGCAGTAAAAAGTATGACATTATGCTTTGGAATGTAGTGAAGTAAAGTTTTCCAATGAAAATACACCTCTGATTATATTTTAAAGCAATAAGCCCCTTGAAGCCGTGGTTTACAGTGGATTTATAACAGCTAAGGGGCGTTTTTAGGCACGACGCGGAGCTGTTATAAATTCACTGTAAACCACGGCTTCACGGGGCTTATTGCTTTTATAAAACGGTTATTCCATATAAGTAGTAAGGTTTCACAGAATAAAACAGAGCAAATAAAGTGTAATGAAATCAATGAAAACAGTATTCTTCCACCAAACAATGTAGCTCCTCAGAAACAGTTGTGGTTGGAACAAAGTGGTTGCCGAGCAACACACAGAAGTAAACAAAGGTGTATGTTTGTAGTGTAATTTACAACGGCTTCGAACGCGGCTCAACCAATCAGAATCAAGGACCGGAACTATCGTTTTATAAACATATTTAAAATTAAAATATGTAATTTGTTGACAATTTGTAACAAAAAAATATTGTAATGACGACTTTTTCGTATTCGTTTTACCTAGTTCACTTTTAAACAAAAATGTTATTGCGTTTATGTCATGATATTTTATGACACAAATGTACATTTTACTTCCCTGTCTTCCCTGCTAAATTTCTGTTTGTTTGTTTGTTTGTTTAAACGTCATTTTGGTCATTTAGTTTTTAAGCATTGCTTTAAATAATTTAACGGTGCTGTATGTAAGATTTTGACTCTACTAAAGCATAAAAATACCATAAAATGTTTGCAGATATTTAAGAAACATGCTACATGTCAGTTATTCTCCTTTGAAAATGTGTTTGTTATGGTTTGTGAAACCCGCCCACTGCCAGTTTACCCAATTGTATTTCGGCACCACGGGTTGCCAGTTGGAGGAAAACACAGCATATTTAATTGCATTCATCGTCATGTGCGCTCGTTTCTGTTGGTGTCGTTAATCTGGCAACCTGTATGCGTCAAATCTGAGGAGGAGGGGCCTGGTGAAAAAAACAATATTTTGAATTTGAACTGCAATACCTAGTTCAACCGCTAGGTGTCAATCCTACATACAGCACCTTTAAACGTGACGAACGTGTAGCCAACGTGGAGGCGTTCTTCATGAATATTAATTAGCGCGTGCTGAGGGCGTTGGCAGCGCGTCCAATCAAGTATCGTAATTAATATTCATGAGTCACGTCATATTATTTACTCATATTATTTTCTAAACAAACTATTTCTGATTTCTATAAAGAGATGCCGGCACCGCGACGAGGTGGCCGAGTGGTTAAGGCGATGGACTGCTAATCCATTGTGCTCTGCACGCGTGGGTTCGAATCCCATCCTCGTCGATAGCTTTTGAGTGTAAATTGTTACTGTTGCTATGGTTACTGTCGGAATCCGTTGTGTGTTCGCTTCCTGATCAAAGAATAATAAAGTGCTGCTACAAAGAAACGCGACAGATATGGTAGTATTTATGAGCATCTCCTCCAATCTGCGTCACACTTTCACACACACACACATATATAGACTACAGTATAGTATTCAAACTATTTTTATCACATAATTATGTTTTTAGTTTAGTTTAGATTCAACTTTAGCTAATGAAATGCAGTTAGCATCGAACCAGAAGTGCAAGAATAGTGTTTTATATACAGATAAGTGCAGAGTAAGTGAAGCTGTAACTTGCATTAACGTTACTGTACAGTGCTATATACAATATTTAACAAAGTATGTACAGAATATAAATAGTAAGGTTATATTATTTTTATTTATTGGTTTATTTAATAAGGACCATGCATATTCATGAACATTGTTGTATAAAAAAATACACCATGTAAATATGCCAGAATTAGTAACAATAACTACTTTTGTACAGTATGGTGTAAGATCCGTGGTAATAAATACAGACGGTTGTGTGTGGAATAGTACTGTTAAAAAATATATAGTCAATGCAAAATATGAGTAGTGTAATAATATTTTTATGGAAATAGTTAACTGTGCTTTGTACAGTGTAATAGATTAATGTACAGTCTGTGCAAAATATGAATAGAGAGATTACTATCACTAACACATATTAAAAACCAATGGTATGAATTATCTATATGGAACACATAAATTAAACGTTATTGTATGAATACTGGAGATGTTGCTGTTTGTATTTATTTTTGCACAACTCTGTTGATTGATTATTGCTCTTATTTAATTACACTAAGACAAAAACAATTTTATTGCACTTGTGTACAATGAGTTATTCTAATTCTATAAGCTCCATCTATCTACCCACATACATAAACTGATGAGTTAATAAAACTTGACTAACAGGCCTTTACATTGTCAATGATTTATTTTTACTACATTATGTATTTTTCCTCTATGCACAACTTTGATCAAAATCATTTTTACATCTCAAGTTCGCTTAGGTGCAATATTTAATTGGTGATGTTTACACACAACATTCCCAAGTTTATCATTTCAATTTACTGCAAAATTGATCGCAGCTAAACGATAACTCATCTTTATTTTAACCATAGACAAGCATCATTAACTACGATCACTTCCACGTTTATGAAATGTGTGGAAACGAAGCATAACCATCTATAAACCTTCAGTTTACTGAATTCTAATGTCTTCATCTCACAAGCCTTTCTCTATAATGAAGAAAAACACAGTGCAGCTTCTGAACAGAAACAAAAACAATGTTTATTGAATGCTCCAGAGTAACTTCATGATGCTAAGATGGTGAGCTGGAGGACGTCGACTCCACATCACAGAAGTTCAGCTGTCACGAGATCAGTCCAGCTGGATAAAGAGAGAGACAATAGTTTGTTTTACGATGCATCAGTAAGTCATACATCTAAAATATTAAAGTCATCAAATGCAAACTCTACATTTATGTGAGCTTCGGAAAAAAGCATGCATGAGCAGCAGAACTCAAACACACTTAAAAAGCATGAATACTTGCCTTGACGAAGCCGATATCTTTAGCGTACTGTCTGAAGCACTGGCGGCACATGTTGAGTCCGTATTTACGGATCAGACCGTGTCTGTTTGAGCAAACCCGGCTGGAAAAACAAGACAAGTTAGAAACACATTCAAATTCATTTTCTAAATGATAGCATGCATTTAAAAAAAAAAAGACATGAATCCAAAATACAAAACTGATTATTTGACTAATGCTTTCACTATTAATTAGCATCACTTATAAGCCTTGACTTTAATATTTGAAATGCATCAAAATAATTACCCAAAACCAATTTTATGAAATTATCAGTTAAGTTTATAGTAATAATCTGCAATCAATCTTGCACATTAAAACTCAACTTCAAACTGTAATTTAAGATATTTGGCGAAGACGCCACAAGACTCACACTTTATCTGAAGCATATACTTTCATTTAAAGAGACAGTCCACCCAAAAATGAAAATTATGTCATTTACTTTAGATTCTGGTCACTATTGACTGAATTTGTTTTGTTTCATACCATGTTAGTCATTTGGGACCAGCAACCATTTCTTTATCCATATTCTTCAAAATATCTTTTAGGTACAACAGAAGAAAAATGATTTTCTAACTTAGTACTTTGTCTTTTTGTTATAAACATCTAAAATTCTTCAAATCAAGATGTATTCACTTGACAAGTAAAATGACTTAATATATCATTAGCCGAGTTTCCTATTAAAAAAATATATATATCTGCCAATTCAGTAAGAAAAATAATCTTAATTCTAGATTTTTAGTGCCTCGTTGGCAGATATTTTTGCATGTTTTAAGAAAAAAAAACTAATAAACAACACTTTCAGAAAACAAGACATTTTTTACTTGTAAAGTAAATGTTTCTTGATTCAAGAATTTAGATATTTATACTCGAAAGCAATGCAAAAATACTAAGAAAATCATTTTTTGCAGTGTAGGTTTGAAACATGAGGCTCGAGATAATGATAGGATTTTTCTTATTTTAAAGTGAACTTTTGAATCCCTTTAATGACACGGAAATCAGTATCAGCTACTAATGAGCAAATATTAAAGCGATCGTTCACCCAAAAACGACAATGCTTTCCCTCATAGACCTTTGTTTTCCGGATTTCATCCAAAATATCTTAATTTGTTTTCCGATGAACGAAGGTCTTACGGGGTTGGAACGACATGAGGGCGAGCAATTAATGACAAAATTTTCAGTTTAGGGTGAACTATCCCTTTAAGGTTGAAAACGGTCATAAACCCCGTGTTAAAGTCTGCAGGCGGGAGCTCAGAGCAGCCGCCGCCATATTAGCGCTTCTTCATCACCCATGTGCTTCACAATCAGACGCTTATAATAAACACACGACGGCCAGAGCGCGCTAAACTCACGCGCAATCACAAACCCTTCACATTAAACCCGCGACTGAAGCAGAACTGACCAGGATCGGGATCCCTGGCCGTATTTTCTGGGGTGACTCCAGTAGAGCTGCTGATGGCCCATCTCGTCTCTCTCGATCGGGATGTAGGAAAGGAAGTGGAGCTTGTGCGCAGGCGCAAAAAAGACGCGCTCCTTCTACGGATCCGCGCGCTTCCTGCGTCAACAGCGACGACAGCGGCGCTTAGCGGTCTAGATAAAAACAAAAACAACGATTTTTTAAATTATTTTAATGGAATAGTTTAAAATAGTCGGTTATTATTTATGTATAAATGACTGAAAACACGTTTCGCCATTGAGAATTGGGAACTGGGTTAGATGAGATGGAGGTTTCATTAGTTGCCGAATTAAAACCCAATTTTAGTTTTTATTTTCTGTACAGATTTCAAGTTATTTTATGGGTCATAATTTATAAGGAAAACAGTTTAAACTGCTTAATTGCTGAATGAAACGATAGTTTCCCTATAAGGTAAATTTCTGGAAGGTGAAAATTTTATTTGAATTTTTTCTTATTTATTTTATTAATGTTTTTATTTATTTGTAAGTTAAATTATAATTATCAGACAAAGCGTTTTTATTGCTTTTTTATTTATTTATTTTTTCTTTAATAGGGTACTGATTAGCCAGGAAAGTTTTCTTTATGAAAACCCATAGTTTAAAATAATATATTTTCAAATACATTTTTAAATATATTTCAAAATATACAAAAAAAAAAAATTATTTATTTGCATCAATATGTTTAAAAATATATTTACAAAAATCAACATAATATTTTGGTCATCTTATATATATATTAAAAATAGATAAATAAATATATACATTTATTTTATAAAAGCATTTAAAAATATATCCAAGAAAATACATTCACATAGGTCACATTTAAAGAAAAGCGTATTTGTTGTCTATAACACGTGTAAACATATAGCACATTTTCAAATAAAATAATTAAAAATACATTTAAAAATAAAAAATAAATAAAGCCTAAATTTAGGCTATAGACTTTTATATATTTTCAGTTTCGTAAGTATATTTCATTGAGATTCAGTGTTTATAACATTTTTACCATAAATTTATATATAATATATTTTGTCCAGAATAAATTTCCATAACGTTCCCTTAATGTTCTCATAACGTTGTTATAATAACATTCTATAAACCACATTTTTATATCATAAATATAACCCAATCAAAACCAAACACATGTCCACCTAAAGGTTGAGATGACAAAACACACAAAAAAGCGTCACATTTTCTTAACAATTTAATAGATCTGGCGAAAAAAGAAAAAACATCTAATTAAATTCTACGTGCAAAAACCCATATATTTCATATTATCTGACATGATTTTGTAAAAATGTTGTAAGATGCAAAAATTAGAGAAATTAATCCCAAAGTGGAAGGAACCCTAACAATCATTATGATAGCTAAATAAATCTAACACGCGCTTGTTGCATGCATTGCATGAACTTTTTAATTCATTTTTTAAGCACAAACCGCGAATATTGTGTGCAATGTGACATCACGCGTGTCCTGACAGCTGAGGCCCCCAGAGGTTTGCTGGAGCCTTTGGTTCCGCGCGCGGAGCCTGAGCACGCAGTATGACACGCGTTTTCAATTAAAATGCGCTTTTATGTGGACATGACAGCCGCCATACATGCCTGCGTCTGCGGTGAGGCTTAGATTCTCTTTGCGTTTCTGTGTTTCGTATGGATCTGCATGCGGCAGCTCTTCAATATTCCGCTTTAAGAATCGGTAGCAGCAAAGCTAACGAGTGACAGTGCATCACCACAATCGGTATGCATTCGCGTGCATCGATTATCTGCCATCTAAAACGAGTAATATCAACAATATACAGTTTGTGATGCATGCAATGGCATGTTTTTGGCTTTAATGCTTTTTCTGGCTCGCGCCGCTGCTCGCTTTAGCATGCAGCTGCAATGAATGCATTCGTGCTGGCTTCATACTTCCTTATTTTTAAACTTTGCCCAGTGCATATTTGTGCAGTCAAACGCTTTCTCACTTTTATGTATCTCTAGAATTGCATGAGTCGACAGTCATGCAAATGTGGGGTAAATATGGTCGCGTTTCTCCCATATTGTGTTTGTGCGCGTGTCCGTGCATGTATTTCCCGCAGGTTATTGATAGCATTCATGGTCATAAAAATACGAATGCATTAACCTGCTAAAAGCACGCAGATCACGACGTATATGTAGAAATTAAGGGGTGTTTGTCTTGGTGATTCACTGCAGCTTGTGGTAAGTTAGTGAATCATATAGCCTACTGTAGTATTAGTATAGATGTTAGGATGATCTGTACAGTAATGCACTTATTTAAGCAGAAGATTGTTATTTGGAAGCAGCACTCATGATATGCATTAATTAAATCAAGGTTTCATTAGATTGCACGTTTGTACTTTCATTAATGCATGTGATTGTTTGTTTGTTTTTCCCATTTGAGAGGTTCAGAATAGTGTTTTTATATTTTGCTCTAGTTGTTTTTGTCATTTATCTCACTGTGAAATATTTGGTCAGACTGGACATTGGCAGTAAAGACAATGGTGCAAACTGTACATACAAGTAAGGAAAATAATATAAAGTATAGAATGTGGAATCTAATATATGCAAAACTCATTTAGTTATTTTTGACATGTTATGAAGTCACAGGTGCATTCGACAACTATGTTTACATGCATCTATAATAGTGTTAATAATCCAGATAACTTGATCTAAATGAAAAGACTTAATGTAAACACCCCAGTCTAACAAAAGGCTTGGTTTATCTGATATGATTGAAAGAGTTGCAGATATTAAATAATCAGTTTGCATGTTAATTAATAATGCAAGTTCTCATCTACAAATATCTAGTTTGTGATTGCATGCCAATTTTTGGATGCTGCTTATAATTCTCGTTAGCAGCCTGAAATTAAAGCATATTTTTAAATATGTAAACACCAGCTGAGATGCATGCATGTTTTTTCAGCATCTCTCGCCATGAGTGTTGCACTCGTTAAAAGTTAAAAATACTTTAAATCTAAACTGCGTTCAGTATCATGCTGTAACTGTACACAAGACCACTTTTAAGAATCTGTTTACATTTGTATCATGTGGAAAATCATGTAAATGCATATTTTTATCTGATTGCACTTAGAAATATTTAGAAGCTACAGTGAACAGTTTCTTTGTATTGGAAACATCATTTTCGTATTTTATTATTATCTGTGCTGCACTGCCTCTGTTTTAGTCTTCTAATTAGCAGCTAAATCCACAGAGACTAGTAATTAGGTCTGGACCCCTGTGGGTTTATACTTTAGTTGAAACCAGGGCCACATTTGTTATATTAATACTATTTTAATACTATTAATCTCATGTTTCTTAGGGCACTTGCTCGAGAAAGATTCGATGTGCACAATGCAATAGATCACAGAGTGTGTTGTGCATTTGAAATACAATCAGCTTTAATACTTGAGCCATGCATTTGCCTTTGGTCAGCCATAAAAATAGCAGCGATCTAACAATAGGCCACATTAAGAGGTTTTGCCTTTTCAGCAAATAATCCTTTCTTGAAAGTTTCTTGAGAACAAAAATGCTTTTCTTTGGTATTTTTGTGTACTTTGTCATTTTATGTAAATTATTTCTTTTAGATGCATTGCTTAGACTCAAAAAAACTTAAAAGGCATATATAATTTCCATGCATTTGGATTATACACAGTTTTACCATAAACAAACTATACACTTAATTTGATGCATATTTGTCAGTCATACATAAATGAAACGGGTCAGATTTCTGTAACTATGTGTTTTAAATACATAGTAACCAGGTTTCTATATTTGTCATTAATAAATTGCATTGTTTCAAAACTAAAAATTGCTTGTTCAACAGCTAACCGTATTTCAATAATGTTTTTGTAACTGTATAAATGTAATAGTTTTTTTTACGTTGAACAAATTTATGCTGATTCTAAGCAATTTGAATACAAAAACAGAATTGTTTAAATGCATTCAAATAGATGCAAAACAACAAATGCCTTTTAAAAATATAATTAATTAAATACAAACAGATGCAAATGGTTAACAATAAACTGGATAAACCTGACCTGTTTATTTAATGTATGATTGACATATATATATGTGTGTGTGTGTATGTGTGTGTGTGTGTGTGTGTGTGTGTGTGTGTGTGTGTATGTGTGTGTGTGTGTGTGTGTATGTGTGTGTGTGTGTGTGTGTGTGTGTGTATATGTGTGTGTGTGTGTTTGTATATGTGTGTGTGTATATGTGTGTGTGTGTGTGTATATGTGTGTGTATATGTGTGTGTGTGTATATGTGTGTGTGTGTGTGTGTATGTGTATATATGTGTGTGTATGTATGTGTGTGTGTGTGTGTGTGTGTGTGTATGTATATGTGTGTGTGTATATATATAGACATACATACATAATCAACAAAAAAGCAATGATATGCAAGTGCTATAACAAGTCTCAGCTTAACGCAATACACATAGCAAGTTTAAAAAAAAAATGTATTATATAATAAAAATAAAACAGATAGAATAGAAAAAGAATATAGCAAGCTAGAGGCTAACATCATGCATCACATCAAGTTTTTATTTGTTTGTAAAACAAAGTAATCCAAACATAAGGAAATTTCATATGCGATTCAAATACATAAATCTTCAATTCAGGCCTAAATATTTTTGGGTGTAGTTACTAAAACTCCATTGTTTACAATGAATATTAGGTGATTTCAGAGTCAATTGCAAACAAACCTCAGACCGTGTTAATTAAAACCACCCTTTCGATTCATTTTCCACAGGTTTTAAAAGGCGAGTCCTTTGCCTCTAAGAAAAATGCCTTATGGGAAACACCGTCATTCGATTACATTCCAGAATTAGAGGACCAAGACTAAGCTGCATTTTCTATGATAACGTTTTGCACCCAATCTGCTGCCGCAGACTTTATTTGCATCGCAAACCTGCCGTCCTCGTCTCCCGAATCATTTCTCCGACCGTCCCGCGAGGCGACTGCCTATCATGAGATTCCGAATTTACAAGCGAAAGGTGGTAATACTGACTCTAGTGGTGGTCATCTGCGGATTCGCCGTCTGGAATAGCGGGAAACCGAAGAAGGCGAGCGCCGCAGTGTTTCCCAAAGAGGCGGAAACGGGGAAACGGAGTAGCGTTGGCGGTCAAATACAAATACAGGTCACGATCCCAGTAACCCGTAAAACTCTCAACGAAACTCTTCCGGAAAAACAACAATTACAGGCAGCTGCCAAATCCGAAGCGGATAACGCAACTCTTGTGTACCGAGGAATCGTCTTTCAACTCAACTTCGACCAGATCCTAAGAAACGAGGAGAAGTTTCGCTCCTCGCGCCAGAAGGACGACCTAGTCGTCGTCATCCAAGTCCACAACCGTCCCGAATACCTACGCCTGTTGGTGGACAGCTTAAGGAAATCGAAAGGAATCGAGAACGTCTTGCTGATATTCAGCCACGACTTCTGGTCGCCAGAAATCAACCGGATAGTCGCGTCCGTCGACTTCTGCTTGGTCCTTCAGATATTCTTCCCCTTCAGCATCCAACTCTATCCTCAAGAGTTCCCCGGGAATGACCCCAGAGATTGCCCTCGAGACATTCCCAAGAAAGATGCCTTAACCCTTGGCTGCTTAAACGCAGAGTACCCCGACTCCTTCGGACACTATCGGGAAGCCAAGTTCTCGCAGACCAAACACCATTGGTGGTGGAAGCTGCACTTCGTTTGGGATCGAGTCCGAGTCTTGAAGGAGCACCAAGGACTCTTATTGCTCATCGAAGAGGACCACTACCTCGCCCCCGACTTCTACCATCTTCTCAAACTCATGGCGTCCCTCAAGAAAGAGCAGTGTCCCGACTGCGACATCTTATCCCTAGGAAGCTACGGACACGTCAGCTACTCCAGCAAAGCCAACAAAGTGGAGGTGAAAGCATGGAAGTCCACCGAGCATAACATGGGAATGGCGCTGAACAGAGATACCTACCAAAAACTCCTCAGATGCACCGATGCCTTCTGCACCTACGACGACTACAACTGGGATTGGTCGTTGCAGCACCTTACCGTGACCTGTTTGCCCACGTTCCTGAAGGTCATGGTCAGCGAGGCGCCTCGCGTCTTCCACGCCGGTGACTGCGGGATGCACCACAAGAAGTCTGCTTGCATGCCGTCCACCCAGAAGACGAAGATCGAAAACATACTCCAGAGCAGCGGGAACCAGTTATTCCCCAAACAGCTGCTCATTACAAAGAGACTCCCAGCTTCCGGAGCCAAAGGAGTGGCTCCGCACGTCAAAAACGGAGGCTGGGGAGACATCAGGGACCATGAACTCTGCAAGAGCTACCTTCGATTGCAGTGACTTTGTATTGTTTTTGTTGTTTTTGCATCCTCTAATGAAAGCCTTTAAGAGTTCTTTACGGACTGTTTCTTCCTATTGCCTGTTTTATTGAGATATTCCAAATTTAAAAAAAAGTATGTGACGTTTGGATTTGGTGGTTATGAGCATCATTGAAGTATTATCACTTAAAACAAGTGTTATTGTTGTCATATTATCTATTATTAAACAGCATTTTTGTGCCATTTCGAAGACGGCGTTTGTACGTGTGATTTTACGATCTGCAAAAGCATGAACTTTCTATTATGTGCATATGTGTGTGTGTATATATCTACAGACAGTGTAATTTTGATCATATTCCACCTTCTGTTTAAGGTTATGCTAAAACGACTGGGCTATTTTTGATATGCAGATGAACTATTTTCTATTTGCTTGAATGTAACTGACCATTTTCCAAGTGTAAGGTTCTGCTTCATATTGAACGTATTCCAGTATTAGAATGGTTTTGAAGCTTTTGCAAGACATTAAAATTGCATTGACTATCTCGCAGTTCTCATTAGCCCCTTATAGACGCTTTGTCCCATTTACACAAGCTTTCGGATCTCTGGCCTCAATCTTCACAGATCTAACAACGTGTGGGAAAATAAAGCCTTTGGAGCTAGTTTGTGATGTTTTAGGAGAACTATAGTTAGTAATCAGGGTTATTAGCATAAACTAAAACCATAAACAAAAAGCATTAACAAATTTTATATATATATATATATATATATATATATTTATTTATATATATATATATGTATGCATATATTTATTTATATATGTATGCATATATTTATTTATATATGTATGCATATATTTATTTATATATGTATGCATATATTTATTTATATATGTATGCATATATTTATTTATATATGTATGCATATATTTATATATGTATGCATATATTTATTTATATATGTATGCATATATTTATATATATATTTATGCATATATATACACATATAGTTCCATATATGGTTTCTAATTATCTCTGAAATTTCCCATTTTCATTCAGTTTAATTTTAATTACTGAAATGAATTAAATTTAAATAAAGTTGAACTATATGGACATATTTAAAAGAAAATGTCAAAAAATAATTTATATTTACAATTTTAATTTAAAAATAACATTACAAAACACAAAATTACTAACATTTTAGCAAATATTTTAATAAATATTAATGGAATATCATTTATAACAATATTACACATAATATTTTTGAGTAGTTTTCGAGGCTTGATTTTTTTTAAGTGGAATCTACCTAAATAAATCATGCAAAATCTGCTAAATTATTTAATCTATGGCACAATTAATTTAATATTATTAGTGAAATGTGCTCATTTATTTTAAGTTGATTCACAAAAGTCTGTGATTTTGAATAAGGCCCGTTTGTGTGTGATTTTGAGTTATTTTGTACAATTAAAAGACAGCTCAAGTAGGAAAATACTTGATAAATACTGCACGAGTATTAACAAAGCATCTTGACTCACAGTGTTAGTACATTATCCATAACCATAAGCTCTTCTGCACAATGGTAACGACAGAAACTTCAACATAACAGAAACTTTCAAATGTTAAACATAACTGAACATTAAACATTAATAGATGTTCCCTTCACTCAAAAACACTTAAAATAGCACTTAATTTCAATACTCTCCATCCAGCCATATGCAAAGCATGCTGGGAACTAAGAATCACAGCTAAAATATAACTGCAAAATTGAGCTAATTCTCCTAAAATAAATAGGTATATAGCTTTCTTTCCTTATTTATTTTTTTCAATTTAACAAATTCCTAAATTTTAGCCTTAAAACTGCTCAAGTTTCCCTAAAAAATTAGGAAAACATATCTCTTGGTTTTACTGTATTGGTGAAAATTTCTCAATATTTTCTACACAACACTGAACCACTAATTTCTTTAATAAAATATACACACTATTTTTAATTATCAACTTATTATTTTTTTTTATGAAAATTACAAGACCCATGATTCATTTTTTACAGTGTAGTGACACTCACAGACTGGTAAAAAGGTGTAATTGGGATGTTTTCCATTAGTTAAAGACCCTTCAGTGTTTAAGAAAGTGTTTTTAGTGAATTGTTATGCAGTTGCATGGAGTCTTGCATCCTCTGAGATCTTCTGGTCTGTAGATGCGACTCCGTTCCTCTTTCATTGTGCGTCTGTGGGATTTTTCACCTGTTTTATTGTCCGTCTGGTGAATATCTGATCTGAGCACGTTTTAAATGCATACATGGTTTCTTACCACAATCTTTTTCAGCTAATAATTCAAAGAACTCCACTGAAATGCATCCTATTAATCATTAAATGCTTGTGTTAGCAATAATAATAAAATGCAGATCAATGCAACAGAGAACTGCACCGATGGACTCTGTGTGAGCGACTTTAATGCAACAACAACCAGGATCAAATTTCACTGATTTTAAATAATAATAAAAAAAAGACTAGTCAGTGATCTTGATATTTGACCTCAAATGTTCTCATCAGATGAAATCATCATTGATTTTATAGCTCAATACTCTATAATACACTCAATACTCTCAATTTGTTATTGTTTTTATTTCTTTCAGGAGAAAGATCCGTGACTAAATTTACACCTGAACATTTAACCTGCTGTGTTGTGCTGAAAATCCTTTACCTAATTTGCAGTCAAAAATGATCTCCTTTTAAAGATTGCTTGTAAATCTCTCATTGTCAGCAAATCCTGGATGCAATCTTTTATCAGCTTGCTTTCCTTCAATTAGCACAGGTTTTGCATTACTTTTTGGAACTGATTGATCGTAGGCCTCACTGATTTGAGCACATGCACCTAAAAAAAGCATTATTTGTGGAAATTTTTGGCAAAATTCACTTAAAACAAAGAGTTGAATGAGGCCTACAATCAACCAGTTAAAAAAACAAAAAACAAAATAAATACAAAACATGCTTTGTGAAAGAATACAAGTTGATAAAAAAAGACTGACTTCAAGATTTGGTAATAATATAGCAATTTTAGTAGGCATTTTTGACTGGGAAGTTGACACGTGTAACAAGTCGGAGGGGGGTGGGGGGGGGGGGGGGAATCACACACACACAAACTAAAAAAAAAAAGTTGTTCTACCTTGTATGAGCAAAGTCGGTACGTTTTAGTCCAATGCCATAACATTACCTGTGCATTATCAGGAAAAATAATCCTCTCTGGGTCAAAATGACCAGAACACAACACAAGCCTTAAATACTGCAGGTGCATAACCAACAGATCTGTTTATAAATACCCTGCAATTTTTCCAATTACAAATGCAGATATTAAATCCTTCAGCACGGTTTGACCTTTAAGACTCATGATGAGATTAATTACTCTGGTGCCACCATGCGTTCAATGCATTCAGACATCCACTGCTGACATATAATGCTATTGGATATAATAGTTCAGTGCCAATTTGTATGACGAGTAATAAATCAGAATGCAAGTGACCAGATATAATTATGTGAATGCAAACATCAGTATTGCTCAGAGTTAGTGATCTGAACTGCATTTGTGCAATAGAAATTAATGAAAAAAATTGCAATGCATTTTTACTGGAACTGAATGGTCATAATTATGAGGCTTGTCTTTTATGCACAAAACATATTTTCAGAAGCAGATCAGAACTTAATGTGTACCAAACTATGTCCATCAAAATACTCCTTGTGTGTGTGCCAAGACCGAACTGTCTCTCTTTGTTAATTTCCCAATTATAAGAACCAAAGTCAGGGCACATCAGATGAAAGGCCGTTCCGTTCAGAGGGATGAATGCAAAGATTGCAGACTCAAGCAGAGAATACAACTGTGTGGTGTAGTGCTTAAAAGATTTGGCCCAGAAACTCACAAAACTTTAGATTTGAATATTGCAAGAGTTGATTTATTATCATCTTTGTACCCTTGATCAAAACTAGGGACGCAACCCAAATTGATAAAAATATGTGTTTGAGATGCTAAATGAATACAGTCGGGGGTGTATAAGAATGCATCTCTGACTCAGAAAAGTTTACATGGTATTTTCTCCATCTTGCCTCTGTATAACAGTGTTTATAAGCGTGGCGCAAACAGAGGAAATGCTATATCGCTGCTGTTCCATAAGCGCCACCTACTGTCTGAATGTAAATTTGCATCTCATTCAGCCCGTCTGCTGTTTTGGTTTCATGCAGATGTTTTATGCAGCATAAATATCACAAAGCTATAATCAGACCATTCTGTTTTTCTTTCACATTTTTAAAATTATACAATATAATTTAAATTAAAAACGACTCATGCTGCATCTTCGTTTGGATGGTGATTAAAATGCAGTGGTTGACTTTAAATTTAAATGAGAAGAGCACATGACGATGAGAAATAATAAAAGCATTTATAAGCATTTATTTAATTTATAATTTGTCTTAAATCTCATTTTGTTAAAAAAAATATATAAATTGGGAGAACAGTTGAGTGAATCGTTGCATCCCTCATTAAAACACTTCACCTCAGGATATAAAGTGGCATTATATAACACTATACAACACTTTAGAATAGTTTTAATGTTTGTTCGGGTCATTTTGATCTAGAGAGGATTTTCTTTTTCCTGAAAAAACTTTTTTTTTAATGTTATTGCATTGGAGTAAAACTTACTGACTTTGCTCACACGGGATAAAAAAACTTCCTAAAAAATTTATAATTTTTTCATTTTTGGTGGAAATTTTTTCTCACCTTGTTGCAGGTGTTTCTGGTCAAACATGACCAGCCTACTTATTACGCCAAATCTTGGATTCAATCTTTTAATCAACTTGTTTTTATTCAATCAGCACAGGTTTTGTGTTTCTTTCAGGAACTGATTGATCGTAGGCTTCATTGATTTTGAGTGAAAAACGCATTATTTGTAGATAATTTTGGCAACGTTCACTCAAAAACTGAGACCTACGATCAAGCAGTTCCAAAAAGAAATACAAAACCTGTGCTAAAAGCGTTGATAAAAGGATTGAATCCCAGATTTGGTGATAATATAGCATGACAAGAGACTTACAAACCATTTTTAACACCAAATTAGCTAAAGGATGAATTATCTGCACAGCGCAAGGGTTAAATTAGTAATTATATTCAAACCACACTCACAAAAACAAGCCAAAGATATGCTTAAGATCATTTTAATTTTATATATATATATATATATATATATATATATATATATGTATATATATATATATATATTCCTCTGTATTAGAAATACAACTGTTTTCTATTTTGTGTAATTATTATTTCAATCCATCATAAATCCGTAATTTACAATATTTACACATTGTACAATAACCCGTTTCATTTGAAACAATATTAAAATAAATGTTCAGAAAAGATATCTAGTTCTCTTTATACTTTTACAGCATTTCCAGGGAGTCCTTTACGACTCCAAACATTTGTAAAGCCATTTTCTTCTAATTGTTTAGTGCAAATGATTTTTCACTCTTGAACAAAAGTTTGATTGCAACATCCAGCGCTGACGGAGCAAAGCATCACGCCGTTACCGAAACGCATCAGCGACTTCCAGCATGTTTTTGTTCCAATGCAATTATGAGAAAAACAGTTTCAACAATCAGTGCAAAACACCTCGACAGTCTGTTTGTTCTGATCTCAGAAATCCAGTGAGGACAAACGGAGGACCGTCACGAATGTGGAAGGAATGGACTGCGATTCTGTGAACTATGGTAGTTATAAAACACATAATGAAGCAAGAGGGAACAAAACTAATTACTGAAAATACCGAACATCAGTTTGACTCTCAAAACCTGCCGAGAACGTCATATTTCATCCCAAATGACCATTCGTTTTCATTATTTTCATGACAATTACACACATTTCCGCAATTCTCAGTAGCTTATTGAAATGTGAAAAACATACAGTAGTGAAAACCATCCTGTTTGGACAGAATCATTTTGCTTTTAATTAAACTCAGCATACTGTACATTAAATACTATTATGGTACTTACATTTGTATTTCACGATATATTGCATCACAGTAACAAGAATCAGACTGAAAGTGTGTTTAATTGTCATGAAAATAATGCATAAAATCTTAATGGTCCGTTTTGTTTATGCAAACATTTTTCTTTGTTCATTTTAGGGTGAAATATGATCTTGACAGGCTTCGGCATGAATAATAAATGCGTGTTCCTCAGCAAACATGACACGACTGATACAATGCGTCTGAAGGTCCAGTTAGAGCAGCTATACGACCGTCCCGCTGGGAGAGTTGGCTGGGTTTTGGGACGACAACAGACCCTAAAGAGACAAAAAAAGAAGACAAGAGAGGTTTTTTTTGAAAGAAATTAATAAGACATTTATAATGTTTCTATTTCAAATAAATGCTGTTCTTTTGAACTTTCTATTCATCTGTGAATCCTGAAAAATAAAACGCATCACAGTTTCCACAAAAATATTGTGCTGTTTTCAACATTGATAATAATCAGAAATGTTTCTTGCGCAGTAAATCAGCATATTAGAATGATTTCTGAAGATCATGTGACACTGAAGACTGCAGTAATGATGCTGAAAATACAGCTGCGCATCACAGAAATAAATTACAGTTTAACACATTCACACAGAGAAGAGTTACTTTAAATTATAATAATATTTCACAATTTTTACTGTATTTTTGATCAAATAATTGCAGCCTCGGTGAGCAGGAGGGGTTTCTTTCAAAAGCATTTTAAAAAATCTTACCCACCCCAAAATTTCAAATTAATTGACAAATATAGTAATTTTAAATCTGTGCACAAGTGTTTATTGTCTTTGTTTTATCATTCAAAACGTTTATAGCTTCTGTTCATTCAGTTACAGTGATAGGGATGCCTTTGTCCATATTGGGGATTTCCTGGAGCATCATGAGTTATGCTACTTCTGTGACTGGATATGTGGATTTTCTGTAGGAGGGCGCCCTCTGGAGTCCAGTATGAATGAAACAGACATCATGTGTTTATAGTGCTAATGAATTTTTTAATTTATTCATTTATTTATTTTTTTATAAGTATCTGTTCAGGCACCGGAACCGTTTTAAAAGTATTGATTTGGCACCGGTATCGGAAAAAAAACAAAAAACGATACCCAACCCTACAGGGAATGTTATCAGAATGTTCTGACAAGGTTCTCTCAACGTTATGAACAAACGTTCTTCAAGTAACATTAATAGAACGTTCATTCAAAGTTATCTGGTCTTTAATAATGTTCTCAAAACATTATTTATACATTGTTCATGGAACTTTTTTACTTAAATGTTTCATTTTGGACGTTCATCTAAATGTTCAAATGTTACACTTGTTTCAGAACATTCAGAGAACATTCAAAAGTAACATTCTCATGATGTTTGCAAAATTATTAAAATGGAACGTTCCCCTAACTTTTCACATAACCAAACTAAAATGTTTTAAAAACTGGACGTTTTGAACATTTAGAAAACATTCAGAAATAATGTTTTCTTAACTTCATGGGAATGTTAGCTAAACCTTCTTAAAAATATTTTTTGGTAATGGATTATGGATGGTTTGGAATTTAAAAACTTCTTAATGCTGGATGTGTTTCAGCTTTTGTCTTCTCCAGATGTTAACTGATGGACTGGAGTGCTGTGGATTATTGTGATGTTTTTATCAGCTGTTTGGACTCTCATTCTGACGGCACCCATTCACTGCAGAGCATCCATTGCTGAGACACTACCTATGTTATTTGTGAATAAAGCACCGTTTCCATCCAAAGAGTCAAAGAGAACAAAATCACCACTTCCCGATCAACCGGCACAATATATCACTAAGAAAAGTAGAAGAAGTCACTGTATATAATAATTTTCATATATAATAAATTACTTGCATCTCAGAGCTAGCAGAAGAAACACAATAAATGCGGTCATTGCTTTCGAAGGCGGATGCTGCTGTTTGGGAACGCAGTCTTGGAAGACAAAATGCAGAAATACTTTGACGATAGATACATTTCAGAACAACCGTAACAACATTTCAGATGCTGTGAACGAGATAAGTCCGCTGGTTAGTCACGTTATCCCGTCCCATTGTGCAAAGTCACATGACTTCTTTTGATGCGCATGTAGGAATTTATTCGGTAAATGTGTTTCCATCGTAGTTTATGCACATTTTTTCATATCGGATAAAAAATGTATCCTTCTCAATTGTGCGCATAAGTTTTTAATGCACATTTTTAGAATTTATGTGCATCTTGGCATTTTCATCCAGCATTTAATGTGATATTCCAAAATGCACATAAAAATACACTGTAAAAAAAAAAAAAAAAAGTTAAGCAAACAAAAAATTTAAGGCAACCAGCTTCAGCAGATTTTTGAGTTTTCTCAACTTGTTTTTTTTAAGTTTATACAACAAAAAGTTGAGAAAACTCAAAAATCCGCTGAAGCTGGTTGCCTTAAGCATTTAAGTTCTCTCGGCTTTTGATTTTTTACAGCACTGTAAAAAAAAAAAAAAAAAAAAAAGTTGAGCAAACTTAAAAAATTTAAGGCAACCAGCATCAGCAGATTTTTGAATTTTCTCAACTTGTTGTTTTAAGTTTATACAACAAAAAGTTGAAAAACTCAAAAAATCTCCTAAAAAAATAATTTGAGAAAACTGGTCTCCTTAATTTTTTTAAGTTTGCTAAATTTTTTTTTTTTTACAGTGTAGGTGGATGGAAACATAGCTAGTGATGCAATGCTACATTTCTCTGATGAAGAAACAAACTCATCTACAACTCGAATGGAACATTTTCAGCACATACTAATAACATCGCACACTAAACTCAACCCAAAAGTCGCTACTCACCACTTTTCCAGGTCGTGCCCACGTGCAAACGAATCCCTCCTGGCAGGCAGTGACCAAACAGTCCTCGAGGAAGATCAACACCGTGAGTCTCTCGTGGGCGATTTTCTTACAAACCAGCGGCTCCAGCAGCGGGATTTCCTCCATGCGCGGACACGAGGTCGTTCCCAGCGACTTCGCAACGTCCGTTTTAGCCGCTCGTGCGCCGATGATCTGGTTGAGCTTGTCGCTGCTCTTGTTGCTAATGTAGCTTATGCTGTGATTGCGTTTGTGCTCCTTTTCCTGATTCCGCTCCTTACGCACTTCGTGCAAAGCTAACGTTGCGAATTTGCTGACACCTGTCGCGATCAAAGCGCTGTCTACTATGCTGGTTGGTTTGTTGCTGTTTGGGCTGCTGCCTGTTGAGTGTTGCAAACTATTCGAACGCGGTAACGAAGAGTTCGCGCTATTGTTTCCGTTAGCGCCGGTTTCTGCGCTCATTGCGTTCGTTTGAGTCCTCGTTCTGGATAACGGAAACAGAACGTCTTCTGTAAGGTCCCATAAGCATAGCTGAGTGTCCTGACCGACCGAGCCAAACCGGTACGTCACGCTACCGTTCGTAGAGTTTCGTTTGGATAGTCTTGATTGCGCACTATTCGCCCGTTCACGATTTCCGTTGAATTGCGCGTTGTCATGGAAGTCTTCGTCACTTCCGCTAAACTCCGCCGGCGCGTCGCAATCCTGAACGCTAGTGATGCAATGATCGAACGCTACGACGCTCACCCACGATTTGTGCCCTCGTCCGCGAGCAACGACCCTGGCGTCCGAAAACGACCAGACCGTAACGAGATCGTCTTCCCCGCCGGTTACGATGAATCGTCCGTCGGGGCTCCAGCAAACGCACAATAGCCCACCGAAGTAGCTTTTCATTGTGCATTGCAGCTCTGTCGCGTCAAAGCTGAAGACGCGAAGGAATCCATCCTGACTGACGCAGGCCAGAAACTTTCCGTCGGGCGAGAAAGCAAATTCGTTAACCGCGCCTTCGCCCACCGTCCAGCGGAGGAGAGGATTGCGGGCCGTTTTGCTCTTGCCGGTGTGTATGGCGTAGCTCTCGCCTTGCTTTAGGAGCTGGTAATGCGGCGGAGTCGTTCCACAGGTGTGCTCCACATTGTACAGGTACAAACAACCGCTCCCATGAGCCACCAGGAACAGACTCTCTGAACCCGGGACCCACTTTAAACACGTCACCGTGGTTTTGTCGATTAGTCTCTGTTAGAACAGAAACAAAAAAGAGAGAAGCAGAATTACAAAAGATGCAAAAAAGGTCCAAAAATAGATTTAAATGTTGTTACAAACTATACAAAAACAATAAAATAAAAAAAAATCTAAATGGTGCTAAAATAGATTTAATTTTCTTAATATAAAATATTATTTATTTATTCATTTATTTAATATTGAAAATTAAAAAAATATTTATTACAAAGGCAATAAAATTTAGCATCGTTAAAATAAAAGCCGTAAATCACATAATTAGCTTATTTTGTTGTTGTTTTTTTACTGTCATTTATGCTAGATCACTAACGTCACAACCACGTTAAATCGGTGTTGTTGCGAAAATCCAATTCATTTTATTAATGTAAAATAAACATTTTGATTAATTTTATTGTACTTAATTTAACAATTTATTTCTAATAGATATATATATATATATATATATATCTCAAATTTAGCATTTTAACAAAAGCTTTAAATCATATTATTATTATTGTTTTGTTTTTTTACTGTGACTTAATGGTAATAACAAAATTTATTTCATTTTCTTTGTGTAAAATATAATTTATTTAAAACAAATTTGAAAATAAATTTTTAGAATTTATGCAAAGACAATACAATTTAGCAAATTAAGATAAAAGCCTTAAGTCACATAACTTTTTTTAACACTCTTATGTGTAGCTCAGATCACGGACTTCACAACAAGGTCAAATCTGTGTTGTTGCAAAAAATAAAATACTAATAATAATAAATAAAATAAAATGTAAAAAAATAAAATAATGGTCCTAAAACAGATTTCATTTTCTTAATATAAAGTATTTATTTTGTAAAACTTAAAAAATATACATTTAATTCTATTAGAAAGACAGTAAAATTGATCTTCTTTAACATAAAAACCTTAAATCACTTAATTAATGTCATTTTTCAGTCAGAAACCCAAAAATTTGATCTAGTCCAGATCACGGACTTAACAACTAGATTAAAACTGTTTAGGTTTAATCTTAAATAAGTTGCTAGAATGGAGTTCAGGACTCACGTCTTCATTAAAAAGTTTGCTGGTTTCCTTTTTGATGGGGTCAATGAGCTGTACTTGCCCTGCAGAAAAGCCCACCAGCAGCGAGACGCTCTCCGCCGTGGCTGTCAACGCATTGGAGTCGTGACACGTGGGAAGCGTTCCCTTATATATCCGCTTGTCTACGGGTTTGCTCATGTCAGCGGCCTGGTGACATCAGAAATAGGCAGCATTTTAATATTTTCACATGCATGATGTTAGGCTAAAGAAAGCATGATTTGCAATTAAAGATCTCGGTCTCACTGACCAATTAATGCATGATCTGTATCTGAATCAGATAATGCACAGTATATTCTGGGCTGCACTTGCGTGCATTTAAAATTATTTGCAAATGATGCTGTAAACACAAATTAGAGAATAATATTATTCAGGACCCTTTGCAACATCATGCAACAGGTTACCCACCCAAACCTCATGCATACGCCAAAATCTGCCTGTAAAATAACAGAGTGCATACTTTAAATGCACTTTACATGTTAATGGTATTGTAAACAAAATAGTTTGCACTCAACAGCCTTTTCAACACAATGCAACAGGTAACACACCCCAAAACTCATGCATAACTGTGCAAAAATCAGTGAATGTGCATTATATTGTAGGATGCATTAGCATATAAACTGCACTTTGAAAAGTATTTACATAAAGTAATCATTACACATAAGCACTGGACCTGCCCTAAGGCAGTTAATGCACAGCATATTTTAGGTTGCATTTACATTAATTATTTGCAAATGATGCTGTAAACATAAATTATTGAATTATAATCCACCCAAATCCTCATGCATAACTCTGGATCTGTGCAAAAAAAAAAAAAAATTAAAATCAGCAAATATGTATTCTAAAATGCATTAGCATATAATCTGAGTTTTAAACTTTTGTTTATATAATTACCACATAATGCAAAAGTTCACCACGTGCACTTTAGGCATAACCCTAGAAATCAGTGAACGAAATTATTTTAGTTGGATTGTAACTGTGCACACTATACACTAACTATACACTCAAAAGCCTTTGCAACACAGAGCCGCAAACATCATGCATAACTCCAGATCTGCTCCAAAACAATGACTACGAACTATGTTCTAGATTGCAATCTGTATTTAAACATCATGCAACAGGTTTCCCACTTTAACCGCGCGCACAACTCTGGATCTGCTGGAAATCAGCGAATGCACGGTGTGTTTACGTGCAACTTGTAAACATTATTTAAAAACTGGTCACTTTTCTTGACCAATGCACACTTATTTTTGCACATGCATGTGTCAGTTTTATTGACATAAACTCATTTAAAGCTGACGAAAGAGTTCCATTAGCTGTCAAGCCGTTACCTTCCTGACGCCTTTATAAATGTAAAAGTAAAGCTCCCGGCCCACATTGAAACAGATTCTCTCGCCGTTACCGGACTGATCGTTCACGTTCGCGAACGAGACTTTGACCGGGTTCGAGCCCTGCGAGTTGAACGGCACGCGGTTCGGCCGGCTGTACTCGGAGTTCGGCAGGAGTTTATAGACACCCTCCCGTGTGCTGAATTGAGTTTTAATTTCGTTCGCCTCCTTCCCACCTCCCTCCGCCGCCATCTTCCACATTAGTATTCATTCCGCTTCATGCACGAGCATGCGCGCGCCCCTCCTCCTCCTCTGCGCGAGACCGACAGCGCTGCGCGTTCACGCAACTTTTAGATGGGAGGATACAGAAGAAAGACACAGCTGTTCTATCGTTGCATTATACAAAAGAAAACCTTAAATATGTTTTAAATATTTTCTACAAATAGCTTTATTCACAAATATATTTTTGCCCTTTTTAAAATATTTTGTGTATTTTAAAAACATATATATATATATATATATATCTTTTTTTAAGTATTTAAATATATATTTGGCCAGATTTATTTATTTATTTTTGCCGTAGTTACTGGTTTTTGACGATTATTGATGCACATTAACATTCTTAACATTTTTAAGACATAAAAACATAAATAATCCGAATATAATGCCTTTTATTGTCACTTCTGGTCAAAATAAATCGATTTTAAAAATGCCCGATTTATGCGTATTTTTCCACTTCTGTGCGGATGTGACATTTACACTAAACATGCAAATTAATACACATCAAAGAATACAGAAGAAAGACACAGCTGATCGTTGCATTATCCAAAAAAAAAAAATTAAATATGTTTTCAAAATATATTAACGTCAAAATATTTTCTACAAATAAATTAATTTACAAATATATTTTTGGCTATTTTAAAATATTTTGTAAATTTATAAATATATTTTTAAAAGCATTTATTTATTTTTGCCGTAGTTACTGATTATTGATGCACATTAACATTCTTAACATTTTTAAGACATGAAAACAGAAATAATCCGAATGTAATGCCTTTATCCTATATTTACAATTATATTTTTGGCAATTTTAAAATATTTTATATATTTTAAAAACATAAATATATTTGTAAAAAGCATTTAAATATATATTTGGCCAGATTATTATATTATATTATACATAACTGAGTTAATTCGCTTGCTACGTTGAATGTCACGTAACGTAATTAATATTCATGACGCACGACGTGCCATGTGCGTCGAGAAAAAGTGAAGATAGAAGATGCAAACTAATCGCATTTGACAAAAATATTAGCTTTTGAGCCCTTACTATATGAAGCTGTCAAAGTATGTACATTCATACTTGTTATATTTCAAGCATGATTTAAATGAGAGTATAAAAGTAACATAATAATGTGACTGCATAGTATCTTGTCCGTCACTTCTAAACAGATTAAATCCCCACTAGCTGCTGCAAGAAGTTACTGCTCATTATAAGAGTGAAATATCGGCAAATATAAACCAGGATGGACCTCTGGTGAGTTAATCGGAGTGTGTGCTTCTAGAAACGCCTGTGAAACACACTGTACTTGTTTATGTAAAGGAAAGTGCTGGAAAACACTGCAGTGCCTCCTCTGGTCAACCACTGCAGCTAAAGAAGACTGGACTGAAGTGTTCCAGACTCCACTCAGCACATCCACACACTACTGAGCCCAAAACAAGCCACTCGACTGCATGTGAATGTCATGCATTAGATTATTTATCTGTGCATTTTGTCTCAAGACCATCTTAGGTTTCTTCCTTTTTACTTAAAGGTACAGTTCACCCAAAAATGAAAATCTGTCATCGTTTACTCACCCTCAAGATGTTCCAAACCTGTTTTAGCCAAATGTTTTGCTTGAAAGTTGTATTAAAAATAAAATACGCTTGCCTTGACCCACTTGAAAAAATACTATAGTAGCTTATAGTTATGTGTATTACAGGCCTACAGTATATATTATAATATTTACAACACTTTGTTAATGAATGCTACAGCAGCATATTAACTATAAACTGATAAACTGTAAAAAAAATACTGTAGTATACTTTAGTTTTTACTACAGTAAACTGTAGTGTATTGTAGTGTAATATACCCTATAGTTGTAGAAAACTTAGTATAGTATTGGGTAAAGTCATTTGTTTATATTACTATAGTTGTTATATTATCACAGCAACTATAGAATCACCACAACACATTACTTTACTATAGCATGGTTCACTACAGTTTTTACTATGAATTACTATAGTATTTTTTTTTTCGTTTTGCTAATGCATTCAACATTTCGACACAGTTGTGTTTTGGAAAGGCTGCACAAACTTTGGTTACTACTTTGATGTTTAGTCATATTGAGCCCCATTGGCTTCAATGCAATCATCCAAAAAAAAAAAAAAAAAGAGATCTGATTTTTTTGGTTGTTATTTTTTCGATCTCAGTTAGTCTGCACTGAAAATAAGCGTGAGGTACGCACTTATAATTCACTTATAAGAGCTGGATTTTTTTTTTTTTTTTTTAGCTGACAATAAGGGTGAGAAACCCATTTTAGCCTCAAAAGGAGGTTTATTTACATCTATGTATTTACGCCGAATACAAATAGCGATAAATGCCTTTTACACATAAGTGCAAATACTGCTGTAGTCATTTGCAAAGCAGTATGTGAATAGTCGCTACAAAAGTGTCATTACCCAATAAAAAAAATAAGAACATCCAAAAATGTTTTTATTTTTTTGTCTGTGCAGCTAATTTTGAACATAACAGATCAAACTGACCCAATTTTTTTTTTGTTTTTTTTTTAAGCATTTGTTCATACTTTTTTTATTTTATTTTTTTTTATTTTGAAGAATGTTGGTAAGCTGCTGGTAGCCACTGAATTCCATTCAAATATTTTTTCCATACTGTGGAAGTCAATGGCTATACCGTCAATTGTTTGGTTTATTTATTTATTTAACCTTCATTTAAGTTAATTAAGAAAAAGTTCTTATTTTCAATAACAGACTGGCAGGAAAATTAATATCTCCTGAGAAACATATATTACAATACATAAAACACATAAAAGAAAAAGAATCTCAGTTAAAACATTTACACGTCGAGGTCAGAGCACTTACTAGTAATTTTATAAATGCACATACTGGAATATTTGTCTCTAGTTTCAATAACTTTTGTAGCACATTCCAATCAATTGGGCCAGCAAATCACCATAAGTAGCTTTCTTTCTAAGGATAGTCAAGGAAATATAATTAGATGATCTAGTTGCATTAAAATGAGGTTTTGAGCAACAAACATTCTCCTTTTGTGCTCAACAGAAGAAAGAAACTCACACAGCTTTGGAACAACTGAGCAAATAAATGATAAATGAAAACAGTGGGGGTCATTGACTCACAACACAACTGGGCCATAATTTCAACACAAGGAGGTTAAGGAAGGCCTGCAAGAATGCATCAGAATGCATGGGAACCTTTATCTCACAGGTGGCTCGTGTGAATTCAGCCACCTCAATTCAAAGCCTGTGATGTTTTGCAATCTTACGCAGCCAATGAGCATTCGAGATTCGCTCGCTGACCGGCCCATGTGACACCCGGAACGTTCTGGCCTTGATTGACAGACACCTCCTGTGACTCCCTTCCCCAAAAAGGACAAAAGGGGTATATGGTAGTGGACTCGCCTCGCCTCGTCTCGCACACACGGCCCGCCGGTCTTACTTTAGCTCTCTATCACCCCTCCTTACTCTAGTGGACATTCCTTCTGGAACCTTCTCAATGGGGGTTTCGAGAAACTTTGCTCACAAGTATATAAAGGCTGAAGAAGGCCCAATGCTCAGCAGATAAAGCAAAGCAGCGACGAGAAGTCAACGCCAGAGAGCACAGCTCAACAAACTCCAGTGGAGTAGATCTCTATATACGCCAGAAGACTTTTTGCACTGACGTTTTATACAGAAGACAATCATCAAGGTAAGAGGAATGAAATTCCATACATTAAATTTGCGATTTGCACTGTTTTTTTTTTTTTTTTGAATTTAAAATTAAAATTTAATGCTTTAAAAATATGTTAAAATTCTATCAGAATATAGAATCATTTGAATGGCATTAATGGTAAATATTGTGTTTATTTTTATTTTATGTTTTATTTCTTTATGGAGTTGCATTTTCTCAATTTTACAACATAACTAATTATTTCAAATCCTCACATTCAAAATTAAAGCCAAAAAATGTAAGCAAATTCAATGGGTTTCATATAGAAGCTAAGAGCACATGTCTGCAAGCATGCCGGCTCTAGGAGAAGCCTAATGACAGCTGTGGCCTTTCAGACAATTTCTTAAACCAGAGTAATTAAAAATGAAAATAGGTCATTTTATTATGAAAAGTCCCCCTTTAAACATTAGTAAAACCCCCAAAAATGGGGTATAAAGATACTTTAGTTGGCATGATTGCACCATTTGCCTTCTGCTTCTGTGACATGTGACACTCCTCCTTTAAAACCGTAGTGACAGGTGCTGGACATGTGCTGCTGATTCAATGGGATCAGCTGTTGCTTTATTATCATTCATTCAAAGTTTAAAGGCTTTTGGCCAAAGATACAAGTAATTTACTTGCATTTTGAAAAACTGCCAATATATAACCTTTATTTTCACCTTTTTAGTTTAGAATAATCTGCAGTTTTAATTCATAGAAATTTTAGGATGTAGTGATGAAAGTAATAAAAGCATTGCACCACAGAACATTTATAGTATGAAATATTTGTGACCTTGCAGATTATTTAATTGCAATTATTCAAATATCACTTAGTAAGAATAAATATATCTGTATTTTTAACTGGATTATTATAGTTAACTAAAATTAAAATTAAATCTATAAAATAAAAAAATAAAAAATGTTACCAAATAATAACAAAATAAAATATGACTTGATGTACTAGTACTACAATAACTAAAGCTGAAATAAAAATCATGAATGAATAAATGCTATAAAGACATATTTTAAAACAGCAAAAATGCACAACAAAATTACTAAAACTTTAACTTAAATAAACATGAAAGTGCACGAAAAATCTAAAAATATAATTAAAAATTAAAAACTAGTATCTCAATGATTCTAAAATAACACTGATTTTGACAAAGTACCAAAGTTAATATATATTTTTCTTGAAATATTTAGTTGAAACCTTTAATTAGTAAAAATGTGAGCGATTTATAATGCAGTGATGCAAGTAATGAGAGCATAAGTAGAATATTGTACCACCGAACTATTTAAATAAAAATATTTTGTTGTATCAGAGGAATATAAAATAATTATTAAAAAAACAGGTGACATTCCAACATATATATTTAATAAAAATTACTAAAGGACAGACAATGCTCAGAAATCTATTTAAATTAAATAAATTAAATGTAACGCTTTATATTCCAGAATCCTTATTTATAATCCTTATCTTTTATGCAGATGCCCGAGAACGCCACGCAGCCCATGATGGAGGAGGAAGCAGAGACCTTTGCCTTCCAGGCTGAGATCGCTCAGCTGATGTCTCTGATCATCAACACCTTCTATTCCAACAAAGAGATCTTCCTCAGAGAGCTCATCTCCAACTCTTCAGATGTAAGTCAATCAGTGCATTCTCCATTTATGCACCAGCATTTGTTCCAAAATTCACAATAAAAACAATGCATATCTTCAAAACAGGCATTGGACAAGATCAGATACGAGAGCTTGACAGACCCAAGCAAACTCGACTCATGCAAGGACCTTAAGATTGAACTCACCCCTGATCAGAAAGAGCGCACGCTCACAATCATCGACACCGGCATCGGCATGACCAAAGCTGACCTCATCAACAACCTGGGAACCATCGCCAAATCCGGCACGAAGGCCTTCATGGAGGCTCTGCAGGCCGGAGCGGACATTTCCATGATCGGCCAGTTTGGAGTGGGCTTCTATTCTGCCTACTTGGTGGCCGAGAAAGTCACGGTCATCACTAAACACAACGATGACGAGCAGTACATCTGGGAATCTGCAGCTGGTGGTTCCTTCACAGTGAAGCCAGACAACGGTATGAGCCCTCATAAGTGTTTTATTGTGTTTTTTTTAGTCTAAAAGTACTGGAACTTGACATATGCATTTGCTTTGGAATTGCAGGCCCATCCCTCGGACGTGGCACCAAAGTCATTCTCCACCTTAAAGAGGATCAATCCGAATATGTTGAGGAGAAGCGCGTCAAAGAAGTTGTGAAGAAACACTCTCAGTTCATCGGTTACCCCATTACACTCTTCGTAAGTGCTTGTACTTTGGTACCAGAACTGCAAACCTTGGTTCCTCTCAGCTTGAACAAATAAAGCATCAATTCTCATCTTGCAGGTTGAGAAACAGAGAGAGAAAGAGGTTGACCTTGAAGAAGGAGAAAAGGAGGAGGAGGTGGCGGCCGGCGATGACAAAGACAAACCCAAGATTGAGGACTTGGGCGCTGATGAAGATGAAGACACCAAAGATGGCCAGAACAAGAGGAAGAAGAAGGTCAAGGAAAAGTACATTGATGCTCAGGAGCTCAACAAGACCAAGCCCATTTGGACCCGTAACCCTGATGACATCACTAACGAGGAGTACGGCGAATTCTACAAGAGTTTGAGCAACGACTGGGAGGATCACCTGGCTGTTAAGGTTGGTAGGAATACTGAGTCAAAAATGGATGGAGTTCTTATTGAGTAGACTAGATGATTAAGCCACCAATCATTTTGTTTTTAAACCACCAATCGTCTTGTTTTTAAACCACCAATCGTCTTGTTGTTGCAGCACTTCTCAGTTGAGGGCCAACTGGAGTTCCGCGCTCTATTGTTTGTCCCCAGAAGAGCCTCTTTTGATCTTTTCGAGAACAAGAAGAAGAGAAACAACATTAAGTTGTACGTGCGCAGGGTGTTCATCATGGACAACTGCGACGAGCTCATCCCAGAATATCTCAGTAAGTGTCTCAGTAATTAATTTGCAAATTATACATTTGATATCGATATGACCCGAGAGTTCAGATGTTAACAAGTTAAACTTTCCTCCCAGACTTCATTAAGGGTGTTGTGGACTCTGAGGATCTGCCGCTCAACATCTCCAGAGAGATGCTTCAGCAGAGCAAGATCCTGAAAGTCATCCGCAAAAACCTGGTCAAGAAGTGCCTGGAGCTCTTCACCGAACTCTCCGAGGACAAAGACAACTACAAGAAGTACTACGAGCAGTTCTCCAAGAACATCAAGGTGTGTGCTCTTTACAGTAGTTATTGAAATCATAGATATTTTTGCAATATTTCCAAGCTAAAATGGCTTTTCCCGATTGTAGCTGGGCATCCATGAAGACTCTCAGAACAGGAAGAAACTCTCAGAGCTGCTTCGCTATTACACATCGGCTTCTGGAGACGAGATGATTTCCCTCAAGGACTATGTGTCTCGCATGAAGGACAGTCAGAAGCACATCTACTACATTACTGGTTAGTAGTTGGTTAACTCATTTTTTAAACGTTATTTTAACACAGGTAATTTTCTTACAAACCTAGCTCTTCTTCTCCAAAGGTGAGACCAAAGATCAGGTGGCCAACTCTGCTTTCGTGGAGCGCCTGCGTAAAGCCGGTCTGGAGGTGATCTACATGATCGAGCCCATCGATGAATACTGCGTACAGCAGCTGAAGGAATACGATGGCAAAAACCTGTTATCAGTGACCAAGGAGGGTCTGGAGCTTCCCGAGGATGACGAGGAGAAGAAGAAGCAGGAAGAGCTGAAAACCAAATATGAGAACTTGTGCAAGATCATGAAAGACATCCTGGACAAAAAGATTGAGAAGGTATGAGCCGTTAGCCGTTTGATTTTGAAGTGAATACTCTTCAGAGCCATTAAATGATAGTGTATCCAAACAGGTCACTGTCTCAAACCGTCTGGTGGCTTCGCCTTGCTGCATCGTCACAAGCACATACGGATGGACGGCCAACATGGAGAGGATCATGAAGTCTCAGGCCTTGAGAGACAACTCCACCATGGGCTACATGACCGCTAAAAAGCACCTAGAAATCAACCCTGTCCATCCCATCGTCGAGACGCTCAGAGAGAAAGCAGAAGTTGACAAGAACGACAAGGCAGTGAAAGACTTGGTGATCCTTCTGTTCGAAACCGCCCTGCTCTCCTCCGGATTCACCCTGGAAGACCCACAAACACATGCTAACCGCATCTACAGGATGATCAAACTTGGTCTTGGTAAGTTGGATGACTACAAAAATTATACATGCAAACACACTAGCCTAGAGTATATCACCGTTATTAATGCACTATTAATGCATTAATGGTTATTGGTAACGCCCATCAAAAAAATCAGTCCACCACTACACTCTTAATAATTAAAGTTCATTATCGCCATCTACAACTTTTAACATCAGTGGAACCTTTCCAGTGCATAGTGGGGTGGAAAAAGTTTCTTTAGATCATTAAAATGTTCTTAAAATGGATCTTTCAAGAATTACCCACTAAAACATACCAGTCTACCAAATAAAGGTTCTTTATTGGCTTTGATGGTTCCATGAAGAACCTTTAACATCCATGGAACCTTTCCATTGCACTAAATGTTCTTTTTAATGGAAAAAACAAAAACAAAAAAAGATCATTTCATTTTTCTTCACACTTATGTAATATGGTTATTTTTTAGGACTTATGCACTAAAACATGTTGGTCCACCTCTACACTCTTAAAAATAAAGGGTCATTATTGGCTTTGATGGTTCCATGAAGAACCTTTAACATTACTTTTCCATTGCACTAAAGGTTTTTATTAATGGAAAAAGGTTATTTAGATTATTAAAATGTTTTTGACACCAATAAAAATGGTTCTTTTAAGAATCATCTACTAAAACATATTGGTCCACCATTAGACTCTTAAAAATAAAGGGTCATTATCGGTTTTGATGGTTCCATGAAGAACCTGTAACATCCATGGAAACTCTCCATTGCACTAAAAGTTATTTTTAATGAAAAAAAAAGTTTCTTTAGATCATTAAAATGTTCTTCACGCTAATAAAAATGGTTCCTTTAGGAATTATCGGCTAAAACATATCGGTCCACCACTACACTCTTTACACTTTAACATCCATGGAAGCTTTCTAATGCACAAAAGATTATTTATAGTGGAAAAAGTTTCTTTAGATCATTAATAAAACAAATAAAAACACTAATGAACACTTTACACTAATAAAAAAAATGGTTCTTTTAAGAACCGTCCAATGAAAAGTTCTATAGGAACCCAAAAATGGTTCTTCTATGACCTTTATTTTTAAGGGTGTGTAGTCACAAATGAAATTTCATTGGAGAAAATGACTTAATTATATTTAATCTCTTCTCTTTCAGGCGTTGATGACGATGACTCTGCTGTAGAAGACATTACTCAACCGGCTGAAGAAGATATGCCAGTGCTGGAGGGCGACGATGATAGTTCTAGAATGGAGGAAGTCGACTAAAGAGTTTTAGTGTAAATAGCACTAAATTGTTAATGTATTTAATTTACTGTTTTTGTAAAAACAATCTCCACATCCCAAAGTGTGGGATGTTAACAAGCCAATTAAATTTTTAGCAATGTTTTTTGTGTTGTTACGGTACCAGAAAATGTAATTTTCTGAGCTTTTCTAATATAAGCATTTTCTTTTTTTTTTTTTTTTGTAAACATGACTTGAAAGTTTTTAATAAATGACTAATTATAAATATGATCTGGAGTCTTTATTACTTCTGATTTCCCGATCAATCTAGAATTTTCATCTCCCTCAGTCTTGGCCCCGCCCCCTTTAACGGTTGAAATTGAGGCGGCGGATGATTGACAGCCAAGTCCCGCCCCCTGCGCCCATAGGAAAGCATTAAGAAGATTCGAGAGATTTCTGGAGCGTACGCGTTCTCGAACTCTCCCGTCAGGACGTATAAAAGCGCGCCACTGGCGTAACGCACGCTATAGGATTTCCCGAAGCTACTGACAGCTGAGGAGAAAACTCTCACAGGCTTAACGGAGAATCGCTTAATCTAATTCTCTCTAATAAACCGTTCAAGGTAAGAATATAGAATCAGAATAACATTCCAATTCATTATCATACAACTTATTTGCAATTTCACGCAAATACTGTGAGAATATTCGACGTTTATTCGCGCTTCATTCATTCGTCAACGTTCTTTTGACAGTTGTGATGCTACTTCACATTTACACGGCGGTTTTTAACTTGTATATTAACAAATACGAAGTGTTTTACATCAACAAGTTGCTGTTGGTATATTTAAATCAGTGCATTTCTTAAACGAATGCGTTAAGTGCTTCCATGAACAAGTCCTCAGACCATCTGGAGTTGATCAGTTTTACCTCAGAGAGATTAAACGAGGCTTTTGCAAGATTCACGGTCAGTAAAGGTGCTTATGAACGCATTCGAGGAAAGTGGATGTCATTATTACACATGTATGCTTATAGCGCACTTTAAATATGTGATTTTTATACTTGCATATTGACTTATGCATAAAGTTTAACAGAGTGCATTGGTGTTTTTAGTGACTGAAGTAGTTGTATTATAGTGTCTCGTTCACATGTGAGATCTGAAGTGATGTGCATCATGTTAATGCATGTTGTAGAGAGTTTGGTAGGTTCTGGAAGCTAGTAATAACACGTTTGGACCGACAGGAGGCGCTAGAGTTCGTACAAGCTGTTCCCGAACCACGAGCAATCCCTTCAGCTTTGTATATATTAATAGCATTAATGCAGAACCGTTTTGCAATTGAATTAAACCATGCTTTGAATCCCTAATTGGTTTAGGAGGGTTATACAGCAATGCATACTACATTATTCATCCAAATGCATGTTGAATACCAATGCTTTTCATGTATAATAACTCAAATATGTGCTCTGATGTAACAGCATACTCGTCAAATATTGTGTATATGTTTTATATATATATATTTTATTTGTCATGCACAGATGCCGGAGGCACATGACCAGCTGATGGAGGAGGAAGCAGAGACCTTTGCCTTCCAGGCTGAGATCGCTCAGCTGATGTCTCTGATCATCAACACCTTCTATTCCAACAAAGAGATCTTCCTCAGAGAACTCATCTCCAACTCTTCAGATGTACGTAACTGTGTAATACACGATTGAGTAATAGTAGCATAGTAATAACAATGGCAATCTCAGTGTGCATACTAGTATTGTCAACAACACCATGAAAAAATCCTTCATTAAGTAAACACTGCTTCAGAGAAGTGTTTGCATATTTTTTTCTGAAACTTTTTATTTCAAAGCGTGCAAAAGCATGCATAAGCATGTTACAAGCAGCAATACAGCAAGTTGCTTTTTAAATTAATGCAAACTAATGAAAAAAAAAAACAAGTGCATTTATTCTTCAGGTATTGATTAAGTAAACACTGCTTGAGTAAATGTGTTTACATTTAAGCAATTTTACATACTGAAAAAATACTGTTTTTAAATCGATTGTTATTTTTATTAGTGATTGCATTACTCTACAAGCAATTTAATAGAAGGTGTTTTTAAAAATACTAATATCAATATTTATAAATCATAATATTAAAAAAAAAAAGGCATGCAAGTATTTTTCAATTAAATATTACTTCAGAAAAAATGTGTACATAAAAATAATTCAAGGTTATGTGTCATTTTATAAAGCGATTATTACAATTACCGTTTGCTTACGCAGTAATAAAATGAACAGAAAAAACGAAGCAATATAACAGCTTTTTAAACTACTGATACAAATTAATAGTTACAATTAAATCAAAGTTTAAAAAATGGCATGTAGCCTTTTTCGTTAAGTAAACATTACTTCAGTAATGACATGCAAACAGCAAAAAATAAGAAAAAGATGCACAGTATGAAAAATATCACAATGCTTTTCAAAATATTAATGCAAATTAATAATTAGAATTAAAAGATGTCTTTTAAAAAAATAGCATGTAGCCTTCAAGTAGTTTTTCATTAAGTAAATCATGTAAACAGTCAGTAATACAATAAAAAATGATGCACATTACATTTTATAACCCTGGACCACAAAACCAGTCATAAGGGTTTTCATAAGAGCTGAATAAATAATCTTTCCATTGATGTATGGTTTGTTAGGATCGGACAATATTTGTCTGAGATACAACTATTTGAAAATCTGGAATCTGAGGGTGCAAAAAAAATCAAAATATTGAGAAAATCACCTTTAAAGTTGTTCAAATGAAGTTCTGAGCAATGCATATTACTAATCAAAAATGAAGTTTTGATATATTTACGGTAAGAAATTTACAAAATATCTTCAAGGAACATGATCTCTACTTAATATCCTAATGATTTTTGGCGTAAAAGAAAAATGTATAATTTTGACCCATACAGTGTATTGTTGGTTATTGCTATAAACATACCTGTACTGCAGAGACTAACTGAACTATTCTTACTTTCCATCAGGCTTTGGACAAAATCCGCTATGAGAGTCTCACAGATCCGAGTAAGCTGGACTCAGGAAAAGACCTCAAAATCGAAATCATTCCCAACAAAGAAGAGCGCACACTCACAATCATCGACACCGGCATCGGCATGACCAAAGCTGACCTCATCAACAACCTGGGAACCATCGCCAAATCCGGCACGAAGGCCTTCATGGAGGCTCTGCAGGCCGGAGCGGACATTTCCATGATCGGCCAGTTTGGAGTGGGCTTCTATTCTGCCTACTTGGTGGCCGAGAAAGTCACGGTCATCACTAAACACATTGATGACGAGCAGTACGCATGGGAGTCGTCGGCAGGAGGATCGTTCACCGTTAAAGTGGACAGCTGTGAGTGTCGTTAGATTTAGTGAATGAATTGCGGGGCTCCAAACAGATCCTACGTACTGTGAAACTTACCGAGATAAAAACTTACTGAAATGCCTCATGTTTCAAACTGCGGAAACCGTGTAACGCTTGTAAACATTGCAACCTCAGAATAACCACCATAAGCTCATCAGTCGGTTAGAAAAATAACTATAAAGAGGAGCATTTTGCTATATTTATGCGCTATTGCATCGATTTTTCTTGTTTGGAGCCCTGAATTGTCAGACTGTGGTTGAAATGCTGAATGCGAGCTGTAACTGAGGCTTAATGGAGATGTTGCTCTTTGTCCAGCCGAGCCGATCGGTCGTGGCACAAAAGTGATTCTGCATTTTAAGGACGATCAGACAGAGTACATCGAAGAGCGACGAATCAAAGAGATCGTCAAGAAGCACTCGCAGTTCATCGGCTACCCCATCACGCTCTTTGTAAGTCGATTTTGGGTCATTCTACAGAACGTAAATGTAAAAATAAGGCATTCCCCTGCATTTGTGTCAGCTAAACCTAGGGATGGGTACCGAGAACCGCTGTTTTTTTGGACTGGAACGTAATTAGGTCAATACTGGACTACCGATAAGCTTCTGGACTGTCAGATGCAGTATATGCAGTAGTGTGTAATAGTGAACAAAGGAGGCAACACTAATAATATAATGAAACATTTACTAACAAAACACAACATCTACCTCAAGCAGTGCGCTGTATTTACTATGTCTCCCGGCTCCAGGTCCAACCGCAACTCACGAGACACATTCACATCACATGTTGATTCACTAAAAGGCCAGTCAAACAGCACCTGATTACTTAGTTATCGTCTGATTGCGCTAATACTGTCAAAAACACACAAGGTTCACATATAAACACAGTTAGTTATGTCTAAGTAAACAGTTGAAGGAGAAACGGATGCGTGCTCTTAAAGGGACAGAACTAAACATACTGCTGATTGTCATTAAAGGGATAGTTCACCCAAAAATTTATATTCAGTCATTATTTACTCACTGTCATGTTGTACCAAACCTGTATTAATTTTTATTCTTGTGCTGAACACCAAAGAATATATTATATATTTAAAGTTTTTTTTAAATATTCTAATTAAGTATTTCTAATATACAGTGTATATATATATTTTTTTTTTAATATTTAAAAAACCTTAAATTGTATAGTTAAAAATGTATAATTAATAAATGTAAGTTCAATTAACTTTTAAAGGTAATATTTCAGTAATTTAGGGACACATTTGCATGTTTACGCTTCTCTGATTAATGATATGCAGTTAAACAAATTTTATATATATATATATATATATATATATATATATATAAAATATTAATTTCTTAAACATACTAATTAAATATTTGTCTTTATTTTTCTTTATATATATATATATATATATAAAATATTAATTTCTTAAACATACTAATTCAATATTTGTCTTTATTTGTCTTTTTTTCAAATATATAAAATTAAAAATGTGTATAATTTAAAAAGTTAATGAATGAAAGCTAAATTAACTTTAAGGATAGTATTTCACAAATTAATTTGCATGCTTATATCTATAAGCATTTCTGAAAAAAATCATATATTAAAAATTAAAATGTATATATTTAAGAAATTATAATTAATATCAGTTAAATTAAAAATTAAAGTTAATACTTCAATTAACTTCTTTTTATGTAAAATGCGTATATTTAAAAATGTAAAGTTGATGAATTAAAGTTAAATTAACTTTAAGGGTAATATTTCAGTGATTCAACAACACATTCGCATGTTTACGGTTCTTTGATGCCGGTTAAGGTCACACGACATACATTTAAACAAGTTTATTAATTTATTTTTTTTAATATTGTTCTCAAAAATACATGACAACATCAGCAGCAAATTTTTACCAAGAATCCTGACACATCTGTTACGTTTATGAATCTAGAATTATATCCCAACATACATTTACATGCACTAATTAAGCTCTAGATGGCACAATGCTTAAAGACATTTGTTCGCTACTAGAATGTTTGAAGTCCTGTGTAGATATCTTTAAATTACTGTACATGGAGTTTTTAAGATTTATAGAGATTTTAAGCAGTGCTTTCTTCTGTCACTTTTTTTTTTTTTGATTAAATTTTGTTGGTTTCAGGTCGAGAAGGAGCGCGACAAGGAGGTGAGCGACGACGAGGCGGAGGAGGAGAAGGAAAAGGAGAAAGAGGTGGAGGAGGAGGGCGAGAAGGACGAGGACAAGCCCGAGATCGAAGACGTGGGCTCCGACGACGAGGACCACGATGACAAGTGCTCCGACAAGAAGAAGAAGAAGAAGATCAAGGAGAAGTACATCGACCAGGAGGAGCTCAACAAGACCAAACCCCTGTGGACGCGCAACCCCGATGACATCACTAACGAGGAGTACGGCGAGTTCTACAAGAGTCTGACTAACGACTGGGAGGATCACCTGGCCGTCAAGGTGACTTCAGACCTGTGCAGAAACAGTTAATGAACTACTTCAGACATCCTAACAAAAACTATAGTATATCAAAGATATTAAAATAACACGTGTCTATCTAATGTAAAATATTTTACACACATATATATATATATATATATATATATATATAAAAGTGCTGTCAAATGATTAATTGCGATTAATCGCATCCAAAATAAGTTTTTGTTTACGTAATATATGTATATGTGCTGTGTATATTTATTGTGTATATATAAATACACACATGCATGTATATATTTCAGAAAAATATCCTATGTTTATATATTAAATATATTTATTTGTAATATAAATTATAATATTAATTAATTAGACATGTAAATACATACTCAAAATATATATTGTATGTGTGTGCATTTATATATATATATATATATATATATATATATATATATATACATACATAATAAACATACACAGAACACACATTATGCAAACAAACTTTTTATGTGATTAATTAATTGAAAGCATTATATATATATATATATATATATATATATTATGTTTGTGTCTATATATTTAATATCATATGTATGTATATTTTGTACATTATAATATACATATGTATTTGTGTGTATATTATTTATATTTTACTTGATATATTTAAGTAAAATAAAAACACTTGGATTTAATTTATAGTTCGGTGCCAAGGCAAAATTTCCCATTTTTGTTTAGTTTAATTTGAAGTACTAAAATTACTAAAAATAAATAAACTGAAACTAATAAATAAAAATTGAGAAACTATAAACATTAGTTTATTAATAATCATCAATAAACTATGTAGACGTAGACAAAAGTAATAAAACTGACAAAAACAACAACAAAATGACTTATTAAAACATAAAATACAAAAATCTGATTTTAAATATTAACGAAAAACTGAAAATAACACCTATAATATTTTATGAATGTGTGTGTGCATGTATTTGCATTTATTATACACATTTATATTTGTATCTACATATTTAATGTTTATATATATATATATATGCATTTTCTAAACCCATCTAAACAGACTGAAAATTTTTTTCATTTTAAATTATTTCAAACATGCAGTATTTTTATTTCCTAAGTAACTGACACCATGCAACACAAGGAGGTCATGTGACAATGTAACATGCCAATGATCAAAATGCATTGTTTATCATATTTTGAGAAATGCTAAGCATTGCACATGCGCTCAATGGCTGTGTTTATTTCCTCGCAGCACTTTTCTGTGGAGGGTCAGCTGGAGTTCCGCGCGCTGCTCTTTGTGCCTCGTAGAGCTCCATTCGATCTCTTCGAGAACAAGAAGAAGAAGAATAACATCAAGCTGTACGTGCGCAGGGTGTTTATCATGGACAACTGCGACGAGCTCATCCCAGAATATCTCAGTAAGTCTCTGAATCCAACACAATCGCATCCAGAATAATGCAAACGCCGGCCAGATTTCCCAGTAACCTAAAGCCTCAGAGCTGTTGCCTTTAATATGATTTATCTCTTCTTCTGCAGACTTCATTAAGGGTGTTGTGGACTCTGAGGATCTGCCGCTCAACATCTCCAGAGAGATGCTTCAGCAGAGCAAGATCCTGAAAGTCATCCGCAAAAACCTGGTCAAGAAGTGCCTGGAGCTCTTCACCGAACTCTCCGAGGACAAAGACAACTACAAGAAGTACTACGAGCAGTTCTCCAAGAACATCAAGGTGAAACTCGAGCTCAAATATCCAATAAACAGACATAGAAGCGTATATAGACACGTCAGCTTTATTTTTATAGCGCTTTATACAAAACAGATTGATTCGAGGCGGCTTCGCAGGAATAAACAGGAAAATAACCGTCTTAATGTTGCAAAATGAATCACTTGTACTATAATAAACAAACTATATTTCAGCTACAGAGTCATTCAGATCACCTCAGTTCAATTCTTAATTTATTTTTTAAATGAAAACGGCAGAAAGGTGATTAAATACTGCATTGTGTTTTACAAATATACCTTACAATTTAAATGTATATGTGACCCTGGACCACAAAACCAGTCATAAGGGTCAAATTTTTTGGAATTGGGATTTATACATCATCTGAAAGCTGAATAAATTATATTTCCATTGATGTATGGTTTGTTAGGATCGGACAATATTTGGCTGAGATGCAACTATTTGAAAATCTGGAATCTGAGGGTGCAAAAAAATCTAAATATTGAGAAAATCACCTTTAAAGTTGTCCAAATGAAGTTCTTAGCAATGCATATTACTAATCAAAAATTGAGTTTTGATATTTACGGTAGGAAATTTACAAAATATCTTCATGGAACATGATCTTTATTTAATATACAAATGATTTTTGGCATAAAAGAAAAATGGATAGTTTTGACCCATACAATGTATTGTTGGCTATTGCTACAAATATAGCTGTGCTGCTTATGACTGCTTCTGTGCTGCAGGGTCACATATTTTTAATAGTCTTAAAATATCAATTCACTCGTAAACTTAAAAACATAAATGTTTAAAAATGTACAGCCTTTTTGCAAATAGTAACAAAAAAAGCAAAATGTTAAATGCATTTAAATAAATTATAAACAAAATGTTTAAAATCATTCAGCTCAATTAATTACAAATTTTGTTAGTTATCTTTTTATGTAATTGTTTTTTTTTTTTAAACAAAATTAATTATATCTTAATTGGATATCTATTTAATTTAATTTTAGATTTTATTAATGATTTATTTAAAAAAAAAAAAAAAATTAAATTTTCATGTTTAAAGTCCCAGTTTATACTGTGCAAAATCATTACATATAAAATAATATTTAGTTTGTATTAAATAATATATTATCAATAATAATACTGAATATTAATGGTATTTTAAACAATTTATTGAATTAGCACTTGCATATCATTGCTCTTTTGTTGATTTTGATCCTCATTTGTAAGTCGCTTTGGATAAAAGCATCTGCTAAATGACTAAATGTAATCTTTTAAATGAATAGTCAGTGAACATGGCAACAAATATTATATATTTATATTTTCCCGTCATACAGCTGGGCATCCACGAAGACTCCCAGAACAGGAAGAAACTCTCAGAGCTGCTTCGCTATTACACATCGGCTTCTGGAGACGAGATGGTGTCCCTCAAAGATTATGTGACTCGCATGAAGGACAGTCAGAAGCACATCTACTACATCACCGGTGCGGATGCGCTGACCTCTCATTGCATTGGAAATCACTGTATTAATGACTTTAACTAACGCTTGCGTGCTTCTCCAAAGGTGAGACCAAAGATCAGGTGGCCAACTCTGCTTTCGTGGAGCGCCTGCGTAAAGCCGGTCTGGAGGTGATCTACATGATCGAGCCCATCGATGAATACTGCGTACAGCAGCTGAAGGAGTTCGAGGGCAAGAACCTGGTATCAGTGACCAAGGAGGGTCTGGAGCTTCCCGAGGATGACGAGGAGAAGAAGAAGCAGGAGGAGAAGAAGGCCAAGTTTGAGAACCTGTGCAAGATCATGAAAGACATCCTGGAGAAGAAAGTCGAGAAGGTAAAGATCAACTAAACCAGGGGTTTTCAGTCTTTTAGATGCCACAGACTCCATCCTAAAATGTGTAGTTTCATGTATAAAAACCCAACCTACACTGTGAAAATTCATATTATAAATATGTAAAATAATATTTAGTTTATATTACATTTCCATTCAATACATTTACTTTTTTTCTTCTCCTTATAGTTCTGTACTGTTGGCTGTATTAGTTTTATTATATATATATATATATATATATATATATATATATATATATATTTTTTTTTTTTAATTTATTTTATTTTATTTATTTATTTTAATTGTGTTCTATTTCTCTTATCTATTTAGCTTTCTTATTTTCTGTTTATTATTTACTATTTATTTGTTTTTAGGCTGTGTATTCTCATGTATAAAGAGTCCATTTTTAAACTGTGAAAAATAATATAAATATGTAAAATATTATGTGGAAAATGTTAGTTCTATTCAATTTACATTTTATTACATTTGCTTTTTTTCCCCACTCACCGTTAGCTGTATTATTTACTTATTTTATTTATTTAACTGATTTATTTTTAATCAAATTTATCTATTTAGTTAAATGTCACATATTTAAAAAAACATTTTGCACTGCGTTCCTAAAATTTAAAAAGTTGCTATGTATATTTTAATGTATAAAAACCTAATATAAAAGGTGAAAATGTATATTTTATAAACACATGTAAAATATTTTTAGGAAAAAATTGTTTCAATTACATTTGCGTTTTTCCTCACTCACTATAGTCCTATACTGTTAGCTGTACAGTACTGTCTCTTCTATTTATTGTAATCTCATTTATATTTATTCAATCTAATTTGAAATTATTCATTTTAATCAAATTTATCTAATCTTTTTTTGTATTTAAATTATTCACACCGTGTCTCGGCAGCTATATATTTTCATGTATAAAAACCAATTTATAGTGTGAGAAATTACATGTAAAATATTATTCAGAAAGTAAAAATTAGTTTTAATCAAATGTTTAACTAGTTTAATCTTTACACTGATTTTCTGGTTTGAAACCCCTAAATGCATTGCAGTGGTGCATCTACACATTGCCTTCGATTGCTAACGGCTCTCTTTATTCCTGCGTCAGGTCACCGTCTCAAACCGTCTGGTTTCTTCGCCCTGCTGCATCGTCACAAGCACATACGGCTGGACGGCCAACATGGAGAGGATCATGAAGGCCCAGGCTTTGAGGGATAACTCCACCATGGGCTACATGGCGGCCAAGAAGCACCTGGAGGTCAACCCGGACCATCCCATCGTCGAGACGCTCCGCCAGAAAGCAGAAGCCGACAAGAACGACAAATCAGTGAAGGATCTGGTGATCCTGCTGTTCGAGACGGCTCTGCTTTCCTCGGGCTTCACGCTGGACGACCCGCAGACGCACTCCAACCGCATCTACAGGATGATCAAACTCGGATTAGGTGGGTCACAGACTCAATATTAGGGATTAGGGCTGGGCGATATGGCACAAAATTAAAAAAATTTTGACCGTTCTCGTTTTTTTTTTTTTTAGTAATTTTTTTAAACGATTTTTAACTAGTGAACTTGAAAATGTAACTACAACACGATTCAAGTAACTTGTTCTTTATTAACCCTCCAGTTAAAGAAAACTCTGTTCCAAGTGCAGCACGCATGAAGATGTTAAACTAATCACTTGTTAAATATGCAAAAAATATGCATGAATTACAACCACATCTTGTACAAATTCGTCTTATACATATTATATGTTCAGAAACAATACAAGGAGTATGCTTTAAAAGAAATATGAAAAGTCAAGGTAATTCAAATTCAGAATGACTGAAGGTATAACACCAGTAGATTATTATTAACTATAAATGTTCTGTAAAAACAATGAACAGCAGCTTTCAGTCTGTCTCCATGATGCAAACATGAAATATCAGAGACAAATGAAATATTAATAAAAATAAAAAAAAGCTTAAAGTGCAGCATGAATTGCTGACAGCTAGTGATTAGATATATAGATATATATATATATATATATATAAATATATCTAGAAATTAGGAAAGAAGTATTGTAATTTCTCTACTGTAGTGTAAACAAAAATAATATACCTATGAAATATTCATTTTTTTTTTTTTTTACAGTGCAGTTTTTTTACAATATGTGGCTATTGCTGTCATACAATATATATTGTTATTGTTATATTATAATTAGTTTGGCTTCCTAAAACAGCAGTGTGTGTAATTTAGACTGAGACAGTATCACAAATAAAACCAGGGTTGAGTCTCCTTTAAAGTTCAGTTCACTGAAGTTTTCTTAGTTAAGAAACATGGGTTGAAGCTCTTAATTTTGAATAATTTAACTTTTTTAAAATGTACAACATTTTTATTTTTTCCTAATTCTTCATTTTCTTTTTTTTTAAATATTGCAATAAATATATTGTGGACTTAATATCGTGATATTCTCGTATCGTGAGATTTTGATATGGTTGCATCCCTACTCAATATGCATGCGATTGCAATGGAAAAACAAGCATTTTAATGTGTCTTTCTGCCCGATTCAGGCATCGACGAGGACGATCTGTCCACAGAAGAGCCCAGCTCGGCTCCCATCGAGGACATGCCTCCGCTGGAGGGAGACGAAGACACGTCTCGCATGGAGGAGGTCGACTGAGAGCGGCCGCTGACCCGATCATGTTTGTAGCTCTGTAAAAAGATTATTGATTATTCTTGTTGTTCTTGACCACATCCCAGTTCCTGTTCATTCCCGTTTGGTTGGTAAAGCTTTTGGAAACCCCTCGTCATCCCACATTCCCTTTTTTATATATTTTTTTGAGTTGTGTATGCACTTTGTTTTGTATTTATTGATTAACATTCCAGTTTTGATTTTGAGTGTTTAAGGGAGACTGATACTGTATTATTGACACGACGGGATCCTGAAATAAAGCTTACCGTATCAGATCATTTGATGCCTGTGTTTCATGATGCTCAGACAAAACACTCCTGCTGTTTTAGAGAGACAAGTCTGCATCTGAATGAACAAAAAACAACACAAAAATTGTGAAATTCAAAGCCATCCAGTCTAGACACATTAAAAACAGCATACATTTAATTAAATATTACTGTGATGTATACTTATAACTGTATTCTGTACAAATGTACTTTAATTTAAATATATGCTTTAATGGTCCTAAAAATATCGACCCATCATTTTGAAAACATGAACTACAAAAGACATAAAAACTACATAAACTTAATGTATTAAAAAGGTGTTTAAAAACCTTACTGTAAATTGTTTTACCAAAACACAAAAATGTGAGCCTGGAGCACAAAACCAGTCAAGGGTCTTTTTTTTTAAATTGAGATTTATACATCAGCTGAATAAATAATCTTTGTATGTATGGTTTGTTATATTTGGCAGAGATACAACTATTTGAAATCTGAGGGTGCAAAAAAATCTAAATATTGAGAAAATCACCTTTAAAGTTGTTCAAATGAAGTTCTGAGCAATGCATATTACTAATCAAAAATGAAGTTTTGATATATTTACGGTAGGAAATTTACTAAATATCTTCATGGAACATGATCTTTACTTAATATCCTAATTATTTTTGGCATAAAAAAAAATGCATAATTTTGACCCGTACAATGTATTGTTGCTTTTGTGCTCCAGGGTCACAAATGTTTAAAACTTATTATTAATTGTAACTTAAAAAAAATGTATTATAAATTGCTACTAAAAACCCCAAACAAAAACAAAAATGTATAAAAACATAAAAATGTTTAATTGTTTAATTGAAATTGTTACTAAAAAAACAATCATGTTTAATAATGTTTAAAAACAAAAATGCTTCAAACCTTGCAAACGTATTGTAAATTGTAACAAAAATAAACAATAAAACAATGTTTAAAAAATGTTTACAATCGTACTTTATTATAAAAGCTCAATTTAAAAAATATATGTTTAAAAATGGTACAACCTTATTCTAAATGGTTACTAAAGATACATAAAAATTAAATTATTTTACAAAATTTGTTGTGATTATTATCTGTAGAGATACAGCGAGTGTCCAGCAGATGGCAGCAAAACAATACAAAATACAATTTACATTTCAAACGCTTGAGAGATCACGAGTCCATAAAGATAGGCTAAATATTATGTTTGCAATGCACACATTATTGCATGCCAACACTGAGTAATTAATGCTCTCTCCTTAGTGTAAAATAATCAAATTCATGCACACACACACACACACACACACACACACATATACACGCACACACACACACACACACAGACTGACTGACAGCGGCTCTCATTGACTGTCTGCAGGCTGGAAACACACGCGTATGAGTGCCATGCCGAATAAAACCAAGAAAGACAAGGTGAGACACAACCTGCCGTGTTTGAATGCGGAGGAAAACCCGTAAAAGTGCGCAAAATGCGGATTTATACTTCAGTCAAAGTGGCAGATTAGTTGCAGCTCTCAGCTCGAGACATTAGCATGTATGCTAACTCCAGCTTTGCCCATCATAAAACTTGCTTTTATCGCAATGAGTTGCACTCTGGGTTATAAACTTTAAACGATTTACACCCCTGGAGGCGAAACAAAGCACTTTAGATGACTTTACATGTGTATTTATGAACAGTTTATTTTGTGGGTGTTCAGTTTTCGCGGCGAAGCTAACTTTAGCCTGTTAGCGCAGTAATAGGGATGGTTTGTCGTTTATAGAAATATTCCTTTCACCCAAATGCGAGCTGAAATGACCAAAATGCTTTTCTATGAAATTAAATCGCATGTGTTTTATTATATTTGGTGTTGGAGTCCAGATTTGGACATGAAATACTTAAGCCGGATTGCTAATGTTAGCTGTCAGTGAGATGCTCTGTTATTATTAGCCGATATTGATTAACTTCTGGGGTTTTTTAGGGGGGATAATGTGAGGACAGAGTTTTATGTTGTTTATTCTCTTTATAGGATTCACCAAAATCTGCAAAAGTGAGTAAAACAGGAGGGCAGGAGAACTCAGATCATGAGGTAATTTAGCGCTATTTTATTTATGTGTATATATATATATATATATATATATAAAATTTGCTTATATTCTATATAATTGTCTGTTATCTGCAATGCAAATGATAAAAATGAGATGCATGTGTCTCGTTCTGATCATGTGGAGAAGTTATTTTAATGGAGAGAGATGTGAGCTGAACTGGGCTGTTTTTATTATTCAGATTATTTCAAGGCTCTTTTTTTTTTTTTTTTATCACATGGTTAAAATCTGGCCATAGATTAAATGTCATGTGCAGAAATGCTGCTTTATGCATTGATGCTTTGTAGCAGATTTATGAATGAAAATGTGTAGTTAGAGTTAGAGGATCTAAACACACTTTCTTCTATTCATGCATATTCATTTTAAACCTAACATTTTGAAGTTGATTCATGCAAACGTTGTGCATCAAGCCTTTATGAGCTCTATTGATCTGTGATCAGCTTGCTGTCAGTAATACAGCACGACTGATTGATGCCTGAAACATTGCAGATGAATTGACTTCTACTGTGATTGAGCACATGAAACATGAGCATAAAATTATAAAACAAAAGAAAAACATAAAAATGTGCAACCTTGTTTTAAAATGAGAAACCCTAAAAAAGTAATAAAAACACAAAAATTTAGTCATAAATTGAAAACCATAGAAATATGTTAAAAATGTGCAACTATTGTAAATTGTTACAAAAAATAAAAATAAAAAAGTTTTTAAAATGTTACCAAAAAGAGCTAAAAATAAAAATAGGAAAATATTTAAATACACAAAAAAGTATTAAAAAAACATGCAAACGATTGTAAATAGTAACAAAAAATAAATAAAAAATACACACAAATGTTTAAAAATTGGCAAGCTTATTTTAAATTGTTACTGAAGCATATATTTTTTTTTTAAATGTTTAAAAAATTTTGTTTTAAACTGTAAACCTTTATTTTAAATTGTTACAAAAAAACAACATTAACAGAGTTAAAAATGTTTAAAAATATAAAAAGCTCTGAAAAAAAAACATGAAACAAAAACATAAGTGTTTAAAATCATAAAAAAGGTGTTAACAATGTGCAACTTTATTGTACATTGTTACAAAAAAATAGTGTTAAAAATGTTGAAAAACACAAATGTTTGAACAACTGTAAAAAAATAAATAAAAATAAATGTATTTAAAAATTAGTAACTTTTGTAAATTGTTGCAAAAAAAAATATATATATATATATATATATATGTGTAAATAGTATATAAAGTAAACACTGTGTTTACATTGCATCTGTGCTAAAGATATTCAACTTAAAGGATATTTGTAGCTGAATGGTTACAGATCTGATGTGCTGCGATAAAGCTTCAGTCCTGTTCAATGATCCCGCTGTGTTTTTGTTGTTCATTCAGCAAAAACGAATAAGCGTGATAAAAATCAAATCGTTTCTTGTGTTGGAGAGATGAGGATGTAAGGTGTTTTTCTCCATCAGGGCTCGAATAAGAAGGGCGCTAACAGCGTCCCACCGACCACACAGCTGCTGAAGGGCAAAGCGGCCGGATCTCAGACTCCGGTGAAGAAGGAGAAGAGGCCGAGCTCGTCTCGATTCAGTCTGAGCAACAACCGAGAGCTGCAGAAACTGCCTGCGTTCAAAGGTGAGACGCACTGCATTCTATTTGCAGTGATTTGATTGGATGGTGAAAAGTGTTTTGCGGTGTTATTGGTGAATATTGCTAAGCCCCGCCCACATGGCCTCGATTACATCAGAAGAAAAGGAAAGTTGTTTTAGAGGTGGAGCAATAATTATGTTTTGATGCTTTTTGATGATTTTAAGATACTATACATATTTACATCTAAAATGTAAATGTGTGTATGTGTACATATATTTTTTTTTAGATCATTAATTTTAATGTTTTTGCATGAAGCTTCTTCTGCTCACCAAGGCTGCATTTATTTAAACAAATCTACACTAAAAATTGTGAAATATTATTAGAATTTAAAACAGCTGTTTTCTATGTGATTCTATAGTAAACTGTAATTTATTTCTGTGATGCAGCTGTATTTTCAGCATCATTACTGCAGTCTTCAGCGTCACATGATCTTCAGAAATCATAATAATATGCTGATTTACTGCTCAAAAAAAATTTCTGATTATTATCAATGTTGAAAACAGTTGTGCTGCACAATATTTTTGTGGAAACTGTGATACATTTTATTTCTCAGGATTCACAGATGAATAGAAAGTTCAAAAGAACCGCATTCATTTGAAACAGAAATCTTTTGTAACGTTATAAATCTCTTTACTGACACTTTTGATCAATTTAACACATCTTTGATGAATAGAAATATTAATTTCTTTAAAAAAAAGAAAGAAAAAAATTACTGACCCCAGAATTTCAACGGTGTTTATTGTTAAAAAAGATTAATGGCTGGTGAAAATTCAGCATTTCATCACAGGAATAAATTATATTCTAAAGTATATTAAAACAGATAACCGTTATTTTAAATTGCAATAATATTTTACAATATTACTGTTTTTTTCTGAATTTATAATCAAATAAATACAGCCTTGATGAGCATAAGAAGTGTGTGTGTGTATATATGAATCACTAATCTTATGATCATCTTATACACACACACACACACACACATATATGTATAGTTATAGCTATTTATCTAAATAATTTCTACACTCATTTTGAATGTAGGAGCGACTGCATATACATATTTACATTGACATTTATTAATTTAGCAGGTGTTTTTAGCTAAAGCATCTAATTAATAAGGAACATCATGAGCAATTTGATATATGCATGTATCATAATGATATTGTGCTATATGACTTAATGAGCACATCAGCGAACGGATGCCACTTTAACGATGCTCTGTGTGCTTTATGAAGCTATTCTTATTCACAATTGTATGTAAAACAGTCAAATTTTGTGTGTTTACTGGAAGCTAGAAAGAAATGACGTGATATAGAGCGAAAGATGACAGAATGGTCATATTTGGCTGAACTAATCCTTTAATAAAACTAATGTACTTTAACTAATATCCAGTGCAAACTCAATGAAAATATGATGAGCTGATGTTATGAAGAAGCTGCTTTCACTTCTTCATTTGCGGTGTTGTGTCATCATTTTATGTTGCATTATCTTCCCCTTTAGATGTTTATTTTCTCGCATCTGATCTAATTAAAGCCAGTTAACGATCCTCACTGGTCAAACCGTTACTCATAATAATGCAGAGAGCGAGAGCAGACGAGATTCCTGCAAAAACACACACGTGTTTCAAAATGCAAATTGACATTGAAAGCAGGGCCCGGGTTCGGTTTTATGGCCGGTTCTGTCATAAATCACTGAGATGATGAGCACATGCTCTGATTATGAAGACAAGGCTCGCTGCGTGCTGGGTTTTTGGAAACAGTGAGAAACAGCAGAATATGCAGCGATGAACCGCTCTGACTGTAAAAAGCTACGCTGTGGTCATGTGACTTGCATTACATTCACATATTTTGCAGCGAGTGGCATCCAGTTATGTTTTCAGAAATAAGCAGTTGTTCTCTTTTTTATTTTTACTGCAATTTTGTTTTCAAATGTCCTATATATGTAGTATACATAATTAAGTAAACTATTATTTATTTCCGAGATTTTATATATATATATATATATATATATATATATATATATATATATATATATATATATATATATATATATATAAATTGTTAATTATTATGAAATAATACTCTTAAAACTCTTATTAAAATAAGTTAATTATTATTTAGCAATTATCTAATAAATATTATTTGTATAATATATGCAATAATAAATATATAATTTAACAATTTTAACAATTATATTTAACAGTTGTCTTAAAATAATATGCCTCATATATAATGTAAATGATAACACGTATATATTTTATTTTTGATATATTAATGTCTGGGTAAAAAACAACAACTTTTTTTCCACTGAACACAATATATTTTATTTTTAAGAATCATATAGAACATTTTGGAACCATAAACATGTCAGGCTAAATAATAATAATTCAAATAAATAATTGAATTCTTCTTAAATTAAGTGCAGTCCCTTTAGTGAGCCTAAACTGCAGCTCAACAATAATCAGAACATAAATTATTTTCTGTAAAAAATAAATAAATAAAAAATCCTTCTAAATTAAAAAAAATAATAATAAAAATAATTCAGGCACTTAAGTGAACCTAAACCTTCAGCTCAATAATCAAAAACATAATCAAAACATAATTTCTGTAAAAATAAATAAAAAATGCAGTCATTAAACCTGGGTTTTTGGAGACATGCTCACTTTCTACACATTCATCTTTTAGTCCAAGTTATGATGCAGGAATGTTCACCTTTCATGGATTAAGTTTGGAGCGGTGAGGTGCGAGGGTGTGTGCACAGTTGTGTTAGAGCTGGTTTTGTCGAGTGTGTGAGTGTGAGAGTGTGTGTGTGTGTGTGTGTGTGTGTGTGTGTGTGTGTGTGTGTGAGTGTGTGTTGAGATGAGCGTCTCTGAGCATCTGCAGGTGTTGAGCTGTGGTTTCCTGTCAGCACGGTTTCTGCTGTCACAAACTGTTATGTCATCACTTTTTGTTTGTTTGCCATCAGCGGGACAGGGCTTTCGTTTCCGGCACAGGTACAGCCAGGAGACGATGCTTCTCGCAAAAGGATGCGTTTTAGGGAAACGCCAGATTTACTGTACTGACTGTCAGGATGCTGTCAGATTTGTGCATCTTTCAAAAATATAATGCTAAGAGTGTGATGGTGATGATGCTGGGCTTTTGTGAATGGGTGCCAGCTCTTCAGAGTGGGGTTTAGTGTGTTGCTATGTGGTCAATGTGGGTTGTTTCTAGGTTGATAATAAGTGGTTGCTAGGTTTGTCGTTCTGTCTTGTGTGATAAGAGTCTCTGATAAATGCTGGAAACCAAAATAAATAGTGTGTGGGGGGTATTATTCAATTCAAGTTTATTTGTATAGAGCTTTTTACGAGATTAAGTTTCTACTATATATATATATATATATATATATATATATATATATATATATATATATATATTACACATACATGCAGCAGAAACCCAATATATTTAAGGTATGACAAACTTAATTTGGTAATTCTGTATGTTGTGCTGTAGTATGTAGGTCTCTATTATTTCTGTGATGACAAAAATGCAAAAATCTGTTGTGCAGCACTTCTACCAAAAAAAGAGAGGAATTGTTCATATTTTGCTTGGTTACATTTTCAAAGATTAATTAAATTGTTAAAATTGCATGCATTTATTTGATTAGTACCGCTTTTGGTACTAAATTTGTATTAAATCATAAAACACAGAATGCAGAAAATGTAAACACCATTAATATTGTTGTTAAAATTATAATAAATTATTAAATTGTTAAAGTTTTATTAATTAAATTGATTATCATTTTTTTAATAAAAAAAAAATCTGCCATTAAAAATTTGAATCTAGAAAATTAATATGGAGGGGAGGGATAAAATAATGCATTTTGTATGGCACTATCATTGTTCAGATTTGAATAAAGTGTTAAATTTGTTAGTTTTATGAATTAATTTGATTATGCATCCTTTTTGATTATTAAAACTGAATTCAGTCATTAAAAAATGAAACTCAAATTAAAACGGAAAACACAATTTGAGAAAAAGCAATGCGTATTTCATAGGGCACTATTGTTTTTAAAATTGTAATAAATTGTATTGATTAACTTCATTTTTATATTAAAATCTAATTATTAAAAACTAAAACCGATGAGAGAATTTAAAGAAGAAAAAAAACTACATTTCACTGGTCACTAATATTGTTAAAATTTAATAATAAATCATTACATTGATAAAATTTTGTGAATTCAATGGATTAAAATGTAATTCAATCACTGAAAATGAAAAATCTCAAACAGAAAACATGGAATTTGTCAAAAAACAAACCGATTTCATAGAACCCTTCGTGCATCTTCCATCTGCCTCTGCTTGCGTTCTTAGCGCACACTTTTCTCAGAACTGTAAGTACGAGAGCAGCACAATAAAGTGCTTATCTGTTATTACGGTCTTCACCGGCCCTCTGCTTGCACTGTGACGAATCACATACTCTGCATGCGCCAATCAAACCCACAGCTCCCACCTTCCCCGGCCCCCGCCAGCCAATCAGCAGCCTCCCTTCTGCTTGAGATCACATGATCTCCTCCGGCCAATCGGCGGCTTCCCTTGACGGGTGACATCACTAACTAGCTGCTTCCCTCCAGCAGCAGAGCTTCATTTTCTGCTGAGAGTGTTTGTGCTAAAATGGAGGCTAACAGCTCGACCTAGCCGTCTCGCGCCCGATCCGACCCATAGATGTTGACATGCTCTAAAGAGGAGGCCAGGATGGTTCTGGATGCTCCGAGTGCCAACGGGCCCTTTCAGCCGGTGGCTCTGATGCACTTTAGAGGTGAGACGTTTGTCTTATTGTGTCTGTGTAGGCAGAGAGCGACGAGGAAGGTTGCTATGCCATGATTTGTGGCCGCCGTTACGAAGGCAGAAGAATTTGCACCGCTTGCGAGACGCTGGAAACGGCTTCAAACGTCTTTGGTTTACATTCACAGCAAGCTGCCTACCTAGACTGCATTTTTAGACATTTATGCAACATTTCTGGCCGTAATGACCCATGCATACTTCATGCATCTGATGCACGGAACTGCAGCTCGAAGCACAGCATGCATGTTGCTCGGGTGAACGGGGAAAGCTCTGTTTACAATGCGCTGGTTAAAGAGGAGCGGGTCTGTTTAACTAGCCTCCCATCCCCCCTAACCAGAGCGCTGATGTCAGGGGAAGTGAGGTCACGGCTCCAGGAAGAATGCATGTATATGCATGCATGCATGTGTGCTCAAGCCGCAGAGAACCTGCATCCTGACGGCCGTTTCCTTTGCTTCATGTTCAGACAGATGAGTGTTCATGCACAAATGTCAGTTATGATCATTTTCTGTTCATAATGGCAAACTAACATAATGCTTTTACTATTCCTGCATGCATACTGTGAACATTATGCAAGTATGCATACAATATCTATATGATTTGTGCACTATACCGTATCCTACAATGCAGTCTCTTCTGCTCACCGAGGATGCATTTATTTAATCAGAAATATATTTTAAAAAACTTTCAGCATCATTACTCCAGTCTTCAGTGTCACATGATCCTTCAAGAAACATTTCTTAGGAAACTGTGATATACTACCGTTCAAAAGTTTGGGGTAATTAAAATCAAACAAATGAATGCTGTTGTTCATCAAGGATGTGTTAAATTGAACAAAAGTGACAGTAAAGACACTTATAATGCTACAAAAGATTTATATGTCAAATAAACGCTGTTCTTTTGAACTTTCTGTTCATCTGTGAATCCTGAAAAATAAAATGCATCACAGTTTCCACAAAAATATTCTGTTTTCAACATTGATAATAATCGGAAATGTTTCTTAAGCAGCAAATCAGCATATTAGAATGATTTCTGAAGATCATGTGACACTGAAGGTTTGATCACAGAAATAAATTACAGCTAATTTTTTTTGACGTAGCCAATGCAGCACTGGTGAGACTTACGTTAAACATTAAAAATGTTAATTATTCCAAATTTACAATAGTGCATTTATTTACAGCCCTTATTTTTACTTATTCAATCAGACTGCAAAAAGTTTAATTGTTTAAAATGGCATGAAGGAAAATAAGCATTTAAATTCCTAGATAACACACTTGCACGTAGTGTGTTAATGGACATCAATGCATATTGTTTCACTACACTAGATATTATATTCTCCACACAGCCTTATGTTTTTAAACATAGTAAACTGGTATTACCTGAATAGTTGGATAATATTTTGATGAACTTTGGGTTGCTTTAAAATCATCTTTAGATGATGCATTCACATTTAATTCAATAAGTGCCGTCCTGTAATTATCTCAGATAAACATGGTTATTAAAATGAGTCAAGTTGTCAGAATCGCAGTTGATGTGACTTTTGTTTCACTTATTGCTCTGGAAAAATAAGATCAAGCCGATTGCATGCATTATGGTATGCATTATTTAAAGCACGCAGAATATTTGCATACCATGCACACAGTGCATTCAGAACGTGAAGGGTGCATGCTTTCTTTAGTGAACTGCAGACTGAATCGCCTTGTTTTGTATTAAACTGAGCTTCACCAGATTAGTTCTGGTCAAACGCATTAGTTGTTGATGCTGACGTCTGTGCTTCACATGACGGTGTTATTGCACTGCTGCTTTCACATGTAGACCACAATCACCACTCCCATGTGCATAAAGAGAAGTGTGAGGCGAGTTTCTCACAGGCATGACCTTTACAGATCATGTTTCAGTATCAGGACCAGTGCAGTGAAGAAAACAAACACTTTTACACTTGTTCAGATCATTGAAGTCGTCTTTGCACCTAATGACTCTAATGATCCGCATTAAATTTAAGTGTGAATAGGGCCGTAATAGCATCGCATTTATCGTGAAAACATTGATGCATCCCAGACGACACTGAAGAGCCGCCTACTCATCCGTACATCTCTGTGCTGAAATAAAACTACGCTTTTAAATGTCGCCGGTCATGTGCAGCTTTAAAGGAAACCTTGTGATCTAAACGTTCAGAGAAGTGTGTCTGATGTCAATAATGCAGGAAAACCCTGCAGCTGCAACATCACTTTAACCCTGTAAAGCCTGACATATGAAAAAAAAAAAAATTGGACAGTTTATTGAGCTTTTACACACAATATTACAAAAATCTAAAAACAATGTGTATATGTTTTTGTGGAGTGTCATATTTGACACATTTATGGCTGATATAGTGAGAATGTGGAGGAAAAAAGCTAAGCTGATATTTATATGATGAACTTCTGATGCTTGTGATGTAAATCAATGAGATCTTTATAACAGATACAGACATAAAATGATGTAAATATCAGTGGTTATCGCCAGTAATATGTCTCAGTAAGATGAGATGTACATATAATGCAATGCTGATGGAGAGATGAAGAAATAAAGCTCCTCAGAAGATGTGAGATGAAGATCATTCCTCCGCTGAGGAACAGTGAAAGTAAAGCTCCTCAGAAGATCCTGATGATCAGATTTGAGACGCGCTGATGTTTCTAGAAAATGATTGATGGAGAATCAAGTAAAGCTGAGCTGCTTCAGTAAGTGTTCATCTGGAGACATGACTGCAGTTATTCTGACGCTTACTTGATCAAAATCAGTCCAGATTTGAGACGAGAAGCTTCTACAATTACACTAAAAGAGCTTTTACTGGATAAAAAAACTCGGATGACAGAAGTCCTGAGCAGATTGAGTGAGAAACGGCAAAGTTTTGATCATTTAGAGGCCTTAAAAATGCATGCATCAAATATGTTTAAATTTTTCCTTCCAGTGAGTAGATGTCAGTGTTGCATTTAATGCATTAACTCTCCTCTCCGTTGCTGTAGATGTTCCTCCCGCCGAGCAGGAGAAGTTATTCGTGCAGAAGCTGCGTCAGTGCTGCGTTCTCTTCGACTTCGTCTCCGACCCCTTGAGCGACCTGAAATGGAAGGAGGTGAAGCGGGCGGCGCTCAGCGAGATGGTGGAGTACATCACTCACAACAGGAACGTCATCACCGAGCCCATCTATCCTGAGGTGGTGCACATGGTGAGTACACACAAACGCCATAAATGTGTCCCTGCAGCACAAAAGCAGTCATAAGCAGCACAGGTATATTTGTAGAAATAGCCAACAATACATTGTATGGGTCAAAATTATGCATTTTTCTTTTATGCCAAAAATCATTAGGATGTTAAGATCATGTTCCATGAAGATATTTAGTAAATTTCCTACCGTAAATATATCAAAACTTCATTTTTGATTAGTAATATGCATTGCTAAGAACTTCATTTGGACAACTTTAAAGGAGATTTTCTCAATATTTAGATTTTTTTTGCACCCTCAGATTCCAGATTTTCAAATAGTTGTATCTCAGACAAATATAACATACGGTGAATGGGTGCCGTCAGAATGAGAGTCCAAACAGCTGATAAAAACATCACAATAATCCACACCACTCCAGTCCATCAGTTAACATCTGGAGAAGACAAAAGCTGAAACAAATCCAGCATCAAGACGTTTTAATGTCTAAAATCTGCTGTTGTTTCTCGCAACAAAATCCAGCCACATATTTGTTTAGAGCTGTTTTGAACTATTTTGATCTGTGCAGATTTCTCTCCTGATTCAGACCAGAACACTTCTTCACTGAGGAAGCGTTATTATGGATTATGGACTCATATTTTAGACATTAAAAACGTCTTAATGCTGGATGTGTTTCAGCTTTTGTCTTCTCCAGATGTTAACTGATGGACTGGAGTGCTGTGGATTATTATGATGTTTTTATCAGACTCTCATTCTGACGGCACCCATTCACTGCAGAGCATCCATTGCTGAGACTGAAATCTGTTCTTGTGAAGAAGCAAAAAAAAGCAAATTTTGGACTAGAGAAGTCAATGCTTTTTCTGTTCTTCTATAAAGTGGATATGAACTATATAAACCTCTGATAGAGCATCACTCGGCCATACAAGGTTGTGTTGAGCGTTTGGGCAAATCTGTTGGCTCCTCTGAATCAGATCTGTTGTTTCGCCATCCTTTTAAGGGGCGGTTTTTGGCCGACAGCTTTGCGTTTAGCAGCAGAGCGTCGATTGACCTGCGGTTGGCCTCGGTGCTTCTGCCAGCTGCAGTTATTCCAGCGTTGAATTATATCTCTTTGATATTTATTAGAGCCCACAGCTGATGTTAAGCCGCGGCCTATCGAAGTGCAAATGGACTTGCGAAATAAGCATGATAATATGTTCTCAAGCACATTTCCCTTAAACACACACACACACACACACTCTTTGATGATTAAAGCCAAGAACTTCAAAGTGCTGCGATCGGGAGGATTAAAGCCTTTTCTTCTGATTAATTTGTGCATGTGCTGCCACGTTTTATTAACCAGCAAGCTGTACGGACGGTTCATTGATAAAGACTTACTCCTTTAGTCTGTTCCCAGTAATCAGATATGTATCTATACACACATTTTTTCTCCGCTGCAGTTGAAGTTTTATGTGGTTTGTTTGTTTCAGTTTGCAATCAACATGTTTAGGACGTTACCGCCATCATCCAACCCAACCGGCGCAGAGTTCGACCCAGAGGAGGATGAACCCACGTTAGAAGCGGCCTGGCCTCACCTGCAGGTGAACACCTGGACATTTATATGAAATTAATACTTTTATCCATCAAGGATGCATTCAATTGATCAAAAGTGGCAGTAAAGTCATTTATAATGCTACAAAAGATTACTATTACAAATAAATGCTGTTCTTTTGAACTTTCTATTCATCTGTGAATCCTGAAAAATAAGTTTCCACAAAAAATATTGTGCAGCTCGACTGTTTTCAACATTGATAATAATCAGAAATGTTTCTCGAGCATATTAGAATGATTTCTGAAGATCATGTGACACTGAAGACTGCAGTAATGATGCTGAAAATACAGCTGCGCATCACAGAAATAAATTACAGTTTATTAGCTATTCACATAGAAAACAGCTGGTTTAAATTGTAAAAATATTTCACAATTTTTACTGTATTTTTGATCAAATAAATGCAGCCTTGATGAGCAGAAGAGACTCTTTCAGAAACATTGAAAAAATCTCACCAAGCCCAAACATTTGAATGGTGTGTATATATATACATATATATGTGTATATATATATATAACACTATTATTTATATTATTTAACAAAATCATTTTATTACAATATTGTTTTCACTGCACTACAGTAAAAATCCTATAAATGAGAATAATGTGTGCACTTATGTGAATGTTTTTTTTATTTTTAATATGCTTAATTATAATGAAATTGTTGTTGTTATTATTAGTAGTAGTCATAGTAATATTCATTATTATTATTATTGATACAATATAATTTCCCTTTAAAAAGTGTGCTGTTAAGGCACTTTGGATAAAAGTGGCCTCTAAATTATTTATTTACTACGCATTAGTTTGAAATGCATCATATTTTTCTTTCCACAGCTCGTCTATGAATTTTTCCTGCGGTTTTTAGAGTCACCAGACTTTCAACCAAACATAGCCAAGAAATACATCGACCAAAAGTTTGTGATGCAGGTGTGTTGAAATAAGCGTTCAGGTTCATCTGTTTGGTTCAGAATCACTTGGCATTGAGTAAATCATTCAAATCAGTTAATCTTTAGCATTAAAATGCCAAATTGCACACGTAGGACTCCATGTGCACATTGCGGTTTTATTTAATATACTGTACTTAATAAATGTGTTTGTAAGTTCCCTGCATTAATATGTATTCAATTTGCTTTATTTGAATGCATTTGTGTGTGATATAAACGAGTTCTTTATTATACCCTTAATTTATTAACCACAATAATATTCATGTCCTCAGAAAACACAGATGTTTTGTGTGGGTCATCGAGTTATTTTTGCATGATTACCAAAGACTTTTATGCTAAGAAATGGATCAGTTTACATCCGATAAGCCTTATTAAGATCTGATCTGATTGCAGCTCCTGGAGCTGTTCGACAGTGAAGATCCTCGAGAGCGGGACTTTCTGAAGACGACTCTCCACCGCATCTATGGGAAGTTCCTGGGTCTCAGAGCGTACATCAGGAAACAGATTAATAACATTTTCTATAGGTGAGACTGTGAAATATGACCCAGGACGTGCAATGCATGCAACTGGGCAATATGGCAAAAAATTTAAATTTAAATTTTTTGACCGATTCTCTATTAATTAATTTATTTTTAATGATTGAAAATGTAACTACAACACGATTCAAGTAACTTTTTCTTTATTAACCCTCCAGTTAAAGACAGTTCTGTTCCAAGTAAAGCACACGTGAAGATGTAAATGTTAAAGATGCATGAACTACAAACTTGTCTTATAAATATTATATATTCAGAAATATACAAGGTTGGATCGTTCTTTTCTCTTTGCCTTGGTCAAAGTGTCTAATTCTAGCGTTTGTTAATATTTCTATTCAAAATCGCGATTCCTCGATTTCTAAAAAATAAAATCGTGACAAATCATTACATTCGAATTAATCGATAAAACTGCACTACTTTCATAACATGACATTTCTGAGTGAAACTGCATATGATATCAGCCAAAGTTGACCCCTGATAACCTTTGATTTGATTTGGAAAATAGGAAAAAAACATTTTCATTTCTAATTCATATTTTTCTTTTAACAATTTTTTTTTTTTTTTTAGAATTTAATTAAAAAAATATTTTTCAAATTTCAAAAAGTTGTTTAAATGTGTTGCATTTAAAAAAAAAAAGTACTTCATTTTAATATAACATTTATTTTTGGCCCACGGCCCTCGGCTTTTGGTTAGATATGAAAGATTGATCAACTGATGTTATACTATGATTTTATTGACTGATATATAATATCTGAGATATATCTTTTATAAATTGATATAGAATATGTGTTTTATCTCCGTACAGGTTCATCTATGAAACAGAGCATCATAACGGAATAGCCGAACTACTGGAAATATTAGGAAGGTATGTTAAAATCTATTTCTGCTCTCAAATCCAAGCAACATTCGAACAGATTAATTTGATTGTGTATTATTGTGACGAATCACTGTTGCTTAACGAAATGGCAATATAATGATATGATGTATAATAATGATATTTTTGGTTTCATTCATTGTTTTATAAGCACACTAGTGTACAGTTACAGTGTGTTTGAAGCCTCGTTAATGAAGTCTTTGTAATTATTCACCGTTTCAGCGAGATTCACGTCTTGTGTTTTCCTCTCCTCCACCAGCATCATTAACGGCTTCGCCTTACCGCTGAAAGAAGAGCACAAAATCTTCCTTTTAAAAGTTTTGTTACCTTTGCATAAAGTCAAGTCCCTCAGTGTTTATCACCCGCAGGTAAGATCTGGAGTTTATATCGATTCATGTGTTATTTTTCTTTTTAACACTTTTTAAAACTGTGTTTGTAGGACATTATTTTTATGATAATTTTGCACATTTTTTTTTTTCCTCCGAAATTCTCATTATTGTAATACACATTAATGTTTTACTCTTGGTTTTGTAATTCCCATTTATCTCAAAGTAAATGATAAATTATTTTGCGTTATTATTTTGTAATTATTCATATAATTAAAATACATTTTTATTATAGAAAATAAATATAAAGTAGTGCTGTCAAACGATTAATTGCGATTAATCACATTCAAAATAAAAGTTTTTGTTTACATAATATATTTATGTTTACTTTGTATATTATGCATATATAAATACACACACACAGAGTATATATTTTTCAATATTTACATGCATATTAATTTATATTCCTATATTTTATATTATACATGAATATATTTAACATAACACATTTTATTTTTAAAATAGTAAAATTTGTAAATGTTTCTTCCATATTTTAATTCTGCATAAATTACATTAGATACTCATTCAGGAAAATCTAACTAAATCAAAAATTAAACATTCATATGTATTATAAAAATGAGAAATCATTAAAAACTAAGCTTTAATTTTTTTTTTTTTTTTTTTTTTTTAATTATAATGTGTTACTCATTGCTTTGTGTTTGAGGTGCATTATGAAGCTGATGATTGACTGTTGTTTCTGGTTTTCAGCTGGCTTACTGTGTGGTTCAGTTTCTAGAGAAGGACAGCACACTTACTGAGCCGGTGGGTTTTAGCACCATCTGCTGTTCACGTTCTCTACTCTGTCTGCTCTTATAAAGCTGTTTTGTCTTCTGCTCTCTAGCTGCTTTATCAAAATATGTTTATTCTCTGTTATTCCTGCTGAAAAGGCATATGTACAGTGCACAGCATAAATGAGTACACCCTCTAAAACTTAACAAATTCAGCAATTACTCTTTATTTATATGATGTTAGGGTTGTGAGGTAATGAGTACACCCTCCTGAAAGTTACTAAATAAAAAAAATAAATAAATAAAAAAGTGTATAGGTTTAAGGTTATTTTTGAAGTATATTGAACCAAAACGTTTCTCCAAATAACTCTAATTTCATGTTGCAGAAAGTGTGTTTAGAAATTGTGGGCTCAAACTTGAAAGTTAAATACAATGTTAAATACATAAATGCAATGTTTAGGTATTATTATTTTTTTTACTATTATTTTGATTTATGCCTTAGTTTTAGGTTGTAATGTTTACCTTTTTTAAAGTAATGTGAAATTGATTTTTTTGTATTTATTTATTTAATATTTTTATTTAATTAAATTTTTTATTGATATATTTGTATTTGCATTTTGAATGTAATTTGGCAATTAAATGGGTTTAGGTTTCATGGTTATCAATGTATGCAATTTCAGCAATAAAAATTTTAATTTTTCTAAAAAGGAAACAAATTATTTGTTTATTTTAAGAGAACCATCTTATTTTCTCTTGTAAATTTAGTATTGCTCTTAAATAAAAAATAAAAAGTTTATATTTTATCTAATTCCTCGATTAATCAATGGAGCAATCAGTAGAGTAATGAAGTACCTGGAGTAATGATGCTGAAAATACAGCTTTGCATCACAGAAATAAATGACAGCTATCAGATATTCACATAGAAAACAGCTGTTTTACATTGTAATAATATTTCGCAATTTTTAAAATATTTTTGCGCTAATAAATGCAGCCTTGGTGAGCAGAAGAGACTTCTTTCAAAAACACTTAAAAATCGTAATTATTCCGAGCTTTTGGCGGCTGGTGTGGTTGATGCAGAGTGTTTTCTTGGTTTTAGGTGGTGATGGCTCTTCTAAAATACTGGCCAAAGACTCACAGTCCAAAGGAGGTGATGTTTCTGAACGAGCTGGAAGAGATTCTGGACGTCATCGAGCCGTCAGAGTTTGTTAAAGTGATGGAGCCGCTATTCAGACAGCTGGCCAAATGCGTCTCCAGTCCACATTTCCAGGTCTGCTGAACCCTGAAACACTCATCTGCAGGAGCAACACGAGTTCATCAAGCTGCAGTCTCTGAGAGAATCTCTGGTTTATGTTCATGTTGTCCTCAGGTTGCGGAGCGAGCTCTCTACTACTGGAATAACGAGTACATCATGAGTTTAATCAGCGATAACGCGGCGAGGATCCTGCCCATCATGTTCCCCTCGCTGTACCGAAACTCCAAAACCCACTGGAACAAGTGAGTCACGCTGTTCACAAGTTCAGCTGCAGCGCACGCTTATTCTGGTAGACGCCGGTTATCCAGAATATTGACTAATTTGGTAAAAACCGAGTGAGTCAGAGGGGTTTTACGCATACTGAGAGTCAGCCAATCATAAGAAAACTCATTAACATATAGAAATCATACAATTATTGTATCAGAAACAGCCTGTTTAATTGTAATGAATAGAGAGCTTAGAAAATGGAAAAACTAGATATAAAAAAAAAACATAATAATGACGCTTGACTTATATATACCGTATATACATATACTGTGTATATATATATATGTCATAATTTAGTTTTTCATATATATATGTGTGTGCGCATGTATAAACAAATCAAATGAAAACACACATATATATATATATATATATATATTTATTTATATATTTATTAATAAATATATATAGATAAACACACACACACACATATATATATATATATATATATATATATATATATGATTTTGAAATCAAGTAATTACATGATTTTATACTTATTACAAATATAAAATATATATTGTTACATTTTATATAATGGAACAGAATATAACATAAATTGTCATTAACCAAACATAAATATCTATTTGTGTAAAAATATACATTATAAAACGGATAGTTCCGGTCCTTGATTCTGATTGGTTGAGCCGCGTTCGAAGCTGTTACAAAGTAACATACACCTTTGTTTACGTCTGTGTGTTGCTCGGCAACCACTTTGTTGCAGCCAGAACCGTTACTGAGGAACTACATTGTTTGGCTGAGGAATAATGTTTTTATTAATCTCATTACATTTTATTTGCTCTGTTTTAATTTGTGAAACCTTGCTACATATATGGAATAACCGTTTTATATAACTCCGCTTTGCGTCGTACCTAACAATGCCCCTTAGCTGTTATAAATTCACCACGGCTTCTTGGGGCTTATTGCTTTATTAAATTGGGCCTCATTCATATTCCACATCATAGCAACCAAAGCATTCTCAAGCGCCACCAGCTGGCCGTTTTTCAGAAGAGCGCCTGACATTTTTTCACTTGGTGGACACACATTAATTAAATATTTATTGTTAGGTCTATGGCCTATTAGTCTTTTTTTTTTTTTTTGCATTTATGCAATACTGGAGCCAACCTATATATATATATATATATATATATATAATTTAACAATGAAATTGAAATCCTAATACTCTGGTTTTACAGTCCTTACACTGGCTGCCTGTGCGTTACACAGTAGATTTTAAAATTGTACTCATTGTCTATAAGTCACTAAATGCTATGGCTCCATCATATATCTCTGATTTATTGATTGAGCACAATGTAAGCAGATCCCTCGGGTTTTCTAACCAGAGACTCTTGTTTATCCTCAAGACGAGGCGGAGGTGCTCGCGCTTTTTCTACGATTGCCTCCAAGACTCTGGAATGATCTGCTCACTTTTATTAGAAAGTGGCTAAACCTTTCTGTTCGATATGGCTTTTAATTCTGGTTGAAGCGTGAAGCGTCCTATGTTTTTGTTGCATGTTATGATGTATTTTTTTTTCTCCTTCCTCTTGGTTTTACTGTTTTTTTTTTTAGTTTTTTTTTTTTTCATTGTGTTATTGCTGTTTTTAGTTATTTTATTGTAAAGCACATTGGTCAACTCTGGTCATTAACCAACCAAAATGTCATTTTGATGAAAAATTAAGATGCACATAATTTTATAATAGTGACTTGAAAAGCGTTTCAGTCCATCTACACTCTTCAGATGTTCAGTCTGTTAGATGAAGAGTTTTTTGATGATGTCACTTCCTCTTCCTGTCGTCAGGACGATCCACGGGCTGATCTATAACGCTCTGAAGCTCTTTATGGAGATGAATCAGAAGCTTTTTGACGACTGCACACAGCAGTTCAGGGCCGAGAAAAACAAGTAGGAAGCGCTTTCACTCTCTCAGACTTTCAGAGTCGCGCTCGTCTGGCTAAACTCTTCCTTTCTCTCTGAACATTAGAGAAAAGGCCAAGTGGAAAGAGCGCGAGGAGGCGTGGATAAAGATCGAGAATCTCGCCAAATCAAACCCACAGGTAAACGGCTCTGATATTACTCGTGTGGGCAGAACTCAGAGCTGCAAATAGCCAAACCTTCTCCAGCACATTCAGTTTAATAGCATTTCTGTCATTTATTTAGATGAATATATTCCAGGTTCAGTAGAAGCTCTAACACTGTCAATCATTTTGACTCCATCGCTTTAGAAACAATGTTTGTTTATGGTAATACACTTACAATGCTTGTGCATTTCTGTTTACATTTTTATTTTACAAACAAGTGTAAATTTCCTTTTTGGCAATTGACATGCTTAACTGCTATTGTTATTGGAAAGTATGTTATTAATGTGCATTTGTTGCATATATTCAATAGTATTTCAGAGGTTTTGATAATGACTTTCTCTGATTTAGTTTCTCATGTACATCGACTCCACCAGCCTCAGCAGTCCGATGGACATGGAGACAGACGGGCCGATCATTGAGGATGTCATGATGCTAAAGAAGACCGTAGAAGAAGAAGCCACTCAGGTAAAAGATGTTTTACCATTTAAAGGGATAGTTCACCCAAAAATGAAAATGTGATGTTTATCTGCTGACCCCCGGGGCATCCAAGATGCATGTGACTTTGTTTCTTCAGTAGAACACAAACGAAGATGTTTAACTCAAACCGTTGCAGTCTGTCAGTCATATAATGCCAGTCAATGGGACTCGCGGCTTTGAGAGAGAAAAAAACATACAGAGACAAAACCAAATTAAACCTTGCAGCTCGTGACGATACATTGAGGTCTAAAGACACGAAACGATCGGTCTGTGCAAGAAACTGAACAGTATTTATATAGTTTTTTACCTCTGATACACCGAACGGTCCAACTGTCCTGAGCGCGTTCATAACAGCCGGCGCGTGACGCGTCGTCGTCTTGCTTTACGGCGAATCGCAGACTTATAAGTGCATTACACTCCTAATTGAGATTGTAGATAGTGTCAATGGTCAATTTGACAGATAGGTGGCGGTAATGCACTTTTTGGGTGTACTATCCCTTTAAATAAGGATTGGGGTCAGTGAGGTGTTTTTTTTTTTTTTTTTTTTATATTAGTCTCTTCTGCTCACCAAGGCTGCATTTATTTGATCAAAAATACAGTAAAAATCGTGAAATATTATTATAGCTGTTTTCTATGTGACTGTCTGTTAAAATGTGTTTTTGGAATAAGTCTCTTCTGCTCACCAAAGCTGCATTTATTTGCTTAAAAATACCTAAAAATCATTAAAGACATTTTATAAATCTTCATGAGCATTTGAGTGTGCGGATAAAAACTAGATTAGAGCACCGTTTGCTGTTAAAATCTAAGCTCAGAATCGCGATGCATTCGGAAGATCTCAGAATCCATCGATTCTGCATCGATTTATCGTTGATGCCCTTTAGTCGACCAGAAAAATCTTTAGTCGAGGACAGCCCTAATAATATCACAGTTAAAGGGTTAGTTCATCCAAAAATTCTGTCATTAATTACTCACCCTCGTGTCGTTCCAAACCCGTAAAACTTTCGTTTATCTTCTGAACACAAATTAAGATATTTAATGCAAAAGTATTAAAAGTATTCTCGTAGCTTTGTAAAATTACAGTTGAACCCCAGATGTCACATGGATTATTTTAACGATGTCCTTACTATGTTTCTGGATCTGGGAACATTACAGTTGCATTGTTGTCTACGGAAAGGTCAGGAGCTCTCGGATTTCATCAAAAATATCTTAATTTGTGTTCCGAAGATAAACGAAGGTCTTATGGTTTTGGAACGAGATGAGGGCAAGTAATTAATGACAGAATTTTCATTTTTGGGCAAACTAATCTTTTAAGTTTCCCACTGGATATTCTGTGCAAATGTCATTTCACTGTTTTATTTCGTCTCTCCGCGCAGCCCCACAGAGACCAGCGTAAAGAACGTCCACTGATGCGACGCAAGTCCGAGCTGCCTCAGGATACCTCCACCGTGAAGGCCCTGGAGACGCACCGGCGCGCCGAGGACATGATCGGTGCCCAGGATGGCCACTAGAGGACCACAGATGCCCGAAACCCAGCCCAGATTAGTCCAGTCCAGACCAGACCAGTCCAGTCTCAGCCGCCGTGTTCAGCACAGACGACCAGCGGTGGAGGACGGCTCCGGTGTGACCCACAAACACATGAACCCGTTCTGTCCAGAACCGACCGCGCCGGAGCCCATCCCACATCCAGACCCCCTCGATCCACGCTAGTCCCGACTCATCCTCTCCTCTGCTTTCGTTTGTCCGTTTCTCTCTGTTAAAGGGATAGTTCACCCAAGAATGAAAATTCTGTCATTAATTACTCGCCCTCATCTCGTTCCAAACCCATAACACCTTCATTCATCTTCAGAACACCAATTAAGATATTTCTAATGAAATAGACAGCAATGTAACTGCCAAGTTCAAGACCTAGAAAGGTAGTACGGACATCATTAAAATAGTCCATGTGACATCAGTGCTTCAACTGTAATTTTAGTAAGCGAAGAGATTATGTTGTGCGCAGAAAACAAAAATAATGACTTTATTCATTAAGTCTTCTCCTCCAAATCATGTATTCCGCCATTACTGAGAGTACCACACCGCATGTGCGCGTTGGTGTAATCAGCTTTGTTTACGTTCAGCATGTGTGCGTTTCCTCCTGAACGTAAACAACTCTGATTACGTTGATTATGTTCTGGGGAAAGCACGCACATGCATCGTGGTACTCTCCTAAATAGCGTAAGATGGTAACTCGTGGAGAAGAGTTGTTGAATAAAATTACTTTTGTTTTCTTTGCGCACAAAAAGTACTCTCGTAGCTACGCAAAATTAAAGTTGAGCCACTGATGTCACATGGACTGTTTTACCGATTTCTGCGACTGGGAACGTTTGTATTGCTCCAAATGCAGGATCAGAGAGCTCTCGGATTTCATCAGAAATATCTTAATTTGTGTTCTGAAGATGAACAAAGGTCTTACTGGTTTGGAACGACACGAGGGTGAGTAATTAATGACAGAATTTTCATTTTTGGGTGAACTATCCCTTCAAGCTGAACCGCACTTGTATTCGGGCGAGCGAACGATTCTCAGGTTGTTTGGAGACCGAGAGCAGCGAGCCGTGTTCAGATTTCGCTCTCTTCTGTGGTTCTTGTGTCTGAAATGAAACCGGCTCAGTGTGTATTTCACGTCACGCTTGCAAAATACCCTTCCGTTTTTGTCCAGATACTTGGCAATAAGTTCGTCCAGGGAGATTTTGGTTGTTCAAACAATGGTGAGCGGCCTTACGGTGGTTAATTCGTTTTTAGATGAGCGTCAAAGCTTTTTAACGGGCAATACCGAACGTTTTGTTTACCCAGTTTTTCGACCAAGCCTTTATTTGCATAGAGTGCCTTTTTAGATCGAGGAAAAAAGTATTTTTCGTCTGAAATTTTCTGGTTTCGCTCGCGAGAAACGCGGATAGAACGGGACCCGGAGAAGCCTGACAAAAAGAGAAATTCTCCTGATAAACTTGAATGACTTTCTCTGAATTGTTTCCTTGGGTTTGGTTTAGGACGAATCCCTCTGAACCATTGTTTGAACTCCCATTGAGTTTGGCCTGGTCGGAGCTACGGTGCAGTGCTCTCTCTGCGTTCGTCCGTGTCGTGATTTCAGATGCAGGTTTTTATTCTCGGCCCATATAAGCTCGTCTGTCCGATTTGAATGTGCAAATTTCAATAGATAAATGCGTTATTTTTCTCTCTCCTGACCTTTCTCTTGGGTTTTAATTTAAACTCCTTCCTTATCTTTCGGCTGTAGTGCGAAAATCTAAAAACGTAGTCTGCGAAAGATGATTTTTCTCGCCGGTGTCAATAGCATAACTTGCGTTCTTTTTCCAGCTGGAAGCTTTCATTGTGGTGAATTTCACTTTCCGTTTCGTTTCATGAAAGAAAATACAACTGCAAAGTGTCCTTTAGTATGCGTCCCCCTACTAAATGGCTCCATCTGATATTGTACATATTATGTACTGTTATGATCCATCTATTATTGAATGGTAGATCTCTTATTTTGTACAAATTTTCTCGTGTACAGATGAAAACCGCTATTAGCCACTTGCAGACAGTTGGTATTTGACAGACTTCTGTAACTGCGTTAGAAACGTTTACGATTTAATTTCTAATGTTTTTGTTTTTTTACTATTTGTAATTGAGAACTTTTCTGTCTCTGCATTCAGCTGTCTGATGAGATCCATCATAAAATAGCCTTCATATGTGCTTTTCTCCAAATCTCAAGTGGTCTATGTCTATATACAGGAAATAAAGAAAACGTGTTTTATATTTTCATCTTACAAGGTGTTAATTGTATTCTGTGTTGTGCATGTGTGTGTTGAAGCGTGATTGTGACTGAAAGTTTTGCACTAAAGAAAGGTTTGAAGGCTTTTCTCATTCACTGAAATGGGTGAGGAACATTTGATTACAGATAAATAAAAAGTAGTTTCAGTGGTAATTCTCATGAAATAAGAATGGAATGGGAACTTTAGGGGCTTAATATTCATAAAATGTCAATAATACAAAATATAATAATAATAGTCTCCTAACATAGGCTTTTGTTGATCAGAATAAAAATTATTTTAATTTTGGGGCTAATTATTTCCCACTGTTTTCTACTCTAAGTGTAATATAACAAAATAATTACTAAAACATTCAAATTAAAATGAAATCAACATATTCAAAATATTAATAAAAGCTATAATATTATCACAAAGATATTAAAATAACGCTGCTGTCAAATCCAAATGATTGGTTGAAATGTTCATGAAATTGCCTTGAAATAAGGACCCATTAAGTTTCCACTATATTCATATTAAATTGGTTTTGCTGCCCTTTCACGCCACCTTGTGGTTTCCATCAATCATACTTAAAGGCATAGTTCACCCAAAAAATTAAATTTTGGTCATCATTAACTCAGATTTGTGTTTCTTAAAACCCCCAATATGTATTTTCTTATGTGGAAAACTAATTGAGAACAATGTAAGGATCAATGTAAGGGACTTATGATCTCAGGCCCATTCACTTTCATTGTTTTGAAAAAAGATGCAGTTAAAGAGAATGGCAAACCACATATCCTTTTGCTCCACAGAAAAAAGTAGGTCATATGTTTTATTTTTTATGTTTTATTTTGAGTGAACTGTACCTTTAAGAGATGGGACCTATCTCTCAATTAAATGTGAATAATGCTGACTGTTTAAAATACTTTTTTCAACGTTTTGTTTTTTTTCACCAAAAATAATAATTTGCTGACACAAAATGTTTTTATTTATTTTTTACTTTACATTATTCATATTTCAACGTCAACCTTGTGTGGAAACGTCATCAGGTGCCAGCGCTTGTCCAATCACGGTGCACCCTCTGGCAGCGCGCGCATAGCAGCTTGGACAGAATTGGCGCGATTTTCTGAGGTAAGGCGATTTTTACTTAAAGACGCGTTATTATCGGTAAGTACCTTTACATTCGTAGTTCTAGGCGAACTATAAGTCTCCATCTCTCTGTCCAGTGTAACGACGCAACGCTTTGTCGAATATTTGAAGGATTGAATGCGCGTCGAACGATTATCTCGGTTTTTGGCGCACATGACGGTGAGGCCGATTGTACACCATCTTAACGACTTTTAAAAGTTACTAAAGTGAGCGTAATAAGATAAGGGTAATGTTTACCTACAGTTAATATCGGAAGAAAAGAGACCCAGAGATTCACAAACTTTTCTGACCTAAAATATTCACTTAAAGTCCGCCTGACATTTTCATTAATCAACACATTGATGTTGCTTAAATGGTCACATGACTTGCAAGTAAACAAGTTAAATATTTCTGTATGAGATGTTCAGTTCACAAAAGTTGGATCACTCAAGTGTCGTTTAATTGTCATATTTTAATTACTATCAATGTACTTGCTTAAAAATACCATGTTCATATCGTGGTATATGATGGTTTATAAATATGATTTTTTTATGCATTTGAAGTTTCTTCTGGTCATCAAGGCTGCATTTATTTGATCAAAAATGCAGTAAAATTTTCTAAAATATTCTGAAGAGTTTGAATTGATTGGTTCATCCTTGCTGTAAGTGATTCTGTATTTATTGTCATCTGCTAATATTTTATTATGTTTTTATCAAAACTATACACTACCAGTCGAAAGTTTGGAATAATTACTTTTTTTTTTTTTTTAATGAAAGAAGCCTCTTCTGTTCACCAAGAATGCATTTATTTGATCAAAAATACTGTAAAAATGTGAAATATTATTACAATGTAAAACAGCTGTTTTCTATGTGAATATCTGTTAAACTGTAATTTATTTCTGTGATGCGCAGCTGTATTTTCAGCATCATTACTGCAGTCTTCAGTGTCACATGATCTTCAGAAATCATTCTAATATACTGATTTGCTGCTCATTTATTATAAACAGTGTTTAGTAGTGATTGGAGAAATGAATCAATTGCTTCGCAAAATGATTCACTTTTTCGAAGCGCTCGAAACAACACGAAACACCAAAAGTGTGTAAATGCAACAAAAACTCAGGCTAAACATGCATGAAAACAGCTTTTAAAATCCCATTGCAAATATTTTATTGAAAGTATAATACATTAAATTCAATAAAAATTCTAAAATGCCATTAAATATGAAGCGTCTGTAAAATAGCCTATGTGTTTTTTATTTTATTTTAATAATATTAAATTGCAGGGCTTGTTTTGTTTGTTTTATGTATAGCTTGTATAAAAGAGACTCATCCTTTTAATTACACAAATGTCTCATTAAAAATGTCTACAAATTGATGAAACCGGTAAAAACCCAGCAGTGCTTCGAAAGCGCCCATCACTAGTGTATAGTGCCCTTCGTTATACAGAATATATCAGTCACTTCTCCACCTTTCATCAACTTACTTCAAAACAACTTTTTATTATTATTATTTTCATGTATTTTATTTTGGATTGAGTTACGATGCATTGCGAATGCTAATTTTTTTTCAGGAGTTTTAGTGCAGCTACAAATCAAATATCTTCTGATAACGTCAACCGTACATTTAGTTTGTCATTTTAATTTTATGTAGGTTTTAAGGCTTTCAATCTACTCTGAAAGAAGGTTCAACAACACTGTCAGATAAAAGAGAAAAGGAGGTCTCTACTCATACAAAATGCATAACATCAGACTGAAAGGGGAAAAGCCAGAGGAGCGCTTCACTGGGGAATACACAACCTCAAGAAACACGGAAAAAAGGTCTCTGACTGGAAGATCCATCTTCAAGGAAGCAAATCTGTCCTCAACCCACTGACAAACCCCAGAGGAAGAACACGAGTCCAAGACTGAGACAGAAACCAGTAATGCATCAGTGTAGATTACTGTAATGACTTCCTTCAGGAATAGATTTACCGTCTCAGCTCGGATAACAGATGAATACAGTTCAGAGATCAAACATACATCTGACGGCTGACCATTCATCAAACACAAACTCAAGGCATACAATTGATATTAATTACACGAAGGCTAAATGAAAGGATCCTGCTGAGCGAGTCTCGTTAAACGTGTGGATAAACGGTTCGATTATGGATTAAACTCAATATATGTTTGACGCGTAACAATAATTAATCTCCACAAACCATTATTACACTGACACTGTGTAGCTCAAAGGACACAAAGCTGAACAATACAGCATTTCATTACTTCTGAAATGAAGTAAACACAAAACGATATTTTCAGTACAGCACAAGGGTTAATATTAATGATGTCAAACCACGATTAATCGCATCCGTAATAAATGTTTTTGTTTGCATAATATATGTATGTGTGCTGTGTATATTTATTATGTATATATAAAAACACACACATGCAGAAAAATTATGTTTACATATTAAACATTTATTTATAATGTAAATTATATGAATGTAAATGCATGTAAATATTTTCTAAATATATACTTTGTGTGTGTGTGTATTTACATATACATAGTAAATATACACATAACACACACATATATTATCCAAACAAAAACTTTTTGTTTTGCAATTAATCGTTTGACAGCACTAGTTAATATTTTTATATTTCAATAGATAAATATAGGATATTTTGATACTTTACCATTTATTTATTATTTATTTCAGATTCACAATTACCTCCAGTTGGCAAAGAAATGTAGTATTTTGGTTGCCCATTTTACAAATATTACAGTAAAGTGCACTAAGGATCTTTTATTCATTTTTAGACACAGCGATGCTCTTTAGTGACACAAGATGGAGCCAAAATCCTCCAGACTACAAGAACACAGACGTGGATCTCCTCCGACATTCGTGCTTCTCCACGCGTGAGTCTCAGTCAGTTCTGGTACAGAAAAGCAATGGTCACTTCGAGCCATAAAATACATCTAAAAAATTTAATAGTTTTTTTTTTAATGTTTTTGAAAAAAGTAATTCATGCTCCCTAAAGCTAATTAATTTGATCAAAAATACAGTAAAACAGATGATTGTGAAATATTATTACAATTTAAAATAAAATAACCAAGATCAGCATATTAGAATTATTTCTGAAGATCATGTGAAGATCTTCTGAAGATCATCATGAAGACTGATGCTGAAAATACAGCTGCACATCACAGAAATAAATTACAGTTTAACAGATATTCACACAGAAAACAGCTGTTTTAAATTCTAATAATATTTCACATTTTTACTGTATTTTTGATCAAATAAATGCAGCCTTGTGCAGAAGAGACTTATTTCATTAAAAAACATAGTAATTATTCCAAACTCTCGACTGGTAGTGTATAATTTTGTATAATTATGATAATAACAAGAAGATAAAATATTAGCAGATGACAGTAAATACAGAATCACTTGAACCAATCAATTCAAACACTTCAGAATATTATTTTAGGTATTATATTTGTATGGTAAACAACTGCACTATAGTAGTACAATCAAATCCTAAATTGGCCAGTTATTTTGTTTTGCTCATATAATGTGAATAAGGACTAAAGCCAATTTAAAATTGACACTAGTGAAGGAAATATAATAAAGTAGTGGATCTAAAAACTTGCAGGTAAAGATTTTTTGTTGTTTACTTCTGCAATAGACTCAGCTTTTTATGGATTCATTTGTGTTTATTCATTTAGTCGAGTATTTCAAGGATGTGTTTGTATAGAAGAAAAGCAGGGGATGTGTGAGACGATCTAAAAAGAGGCCGAAGGGCAACAGGAACCCCTCCAGATAAGCGCTTGTTCATTTAAGACACAAAGCAGGTATTTTGTGTAGAAGCACTTTAGACACACAAAGAGAAAAAACACTGCGGTTCAGATTCCCTCAGCAGTCCAGAGACCTGAAAGGATGTCTCCACATTCATTATATGCACACGTAACTTGTGAAAATAATTCCTTTATTATATCTATCTCAAGGAAACTATACTCTTTAGTTCATGTTTTAATAGTTCATATTACTGAGTATAACTGAGCGAAATCTTAACTATACCCATGTTCATTATTAGTATTTCATAACCAGTGTCCTTTAAGGGAAATCTTACATAAAGCTATTAAATATAATTCTATTGAATCACTTAGACCTTGTTTCAAAGTAATGCCTTTTGTAGTCTATTATAACCTTTTCGAACCTTGGACCTTTTTTTTTTTCTCCTTAAAATGACTCATCTTTCTGTCATGTGCTACTAGAAGAATATTCACGTTATTTGCCATTGATTGTAAGCAGATGGGTGGATTATAAGTAAATGAACAATAAAATTTTTGGCGTTTTGGTCCTTTTTAGAGATTTGATTAATAGTTGAGGGTCACTATAAACTGTTTTTGTATGGAAATAAGCTTAAAGAATTCTTAGTTTCATTGCCAAAAAAAAAAAGTAAGAAAGAAAGAAAAAGATTAACATACGAGTGTGAAATTCAGGGTTATTATTCAATAACTAAAACTGAAAACAAATAAATAAATTAGAAATAAAATAAACATTAACTGAACCAAAATAAAATACATTTTGGAAATGAATATTTTGTCATAATTTGCACCAGTGTTACTTTAGCGTCTGTTATATTGATATATTCTTTTTTAATTATATCATTATTGACTATAGTATTATACTGTAGTTTTATATTTTGAATGTAATTTTTATTAGTATATAAATGTTTTTTTTCTGTTTCAGTTTTAATTTTAGATTTTATTTCTTTATTAGTTTTTATGTTTTAGTTTATTTTAAATGAAAATTTCGTCATCGTTTGCACCAGTATTATTTTAGCATGCATCCATGTTATATTAATATAATATTATTTTTATATTATTTAAAAACTGTATTCAAAATAGAAAGACACAAAAACTGTAATATAGTATATAATTCTATCATTTAAAAAAAAATATTTAATGCAATTTTATATTTGAAGTATTTATAAGCATTTCCTATTTTTTAGTTTTTTGTCTATAATGTTTTTTTAGTTAAAATTAGACTAAAGTTAAATTTAAAAGCTATAACTTTATTTTATTTCAGCTAATTGCTGATGCGACTAAGTTTAGTTTAATTTGAAGCCCTAGAATGAAATAAAGTATAACAACAACTTAATTAAAAAGAAAAACTGTATAGACTATAAACTATATACATTTTAAAAATTAGAAAAACAACAAAATTTCTAAAACTTTTACTAAGAATTAGTGCTGTCAAATGATTAATCACGATTAAAGGTATCCAAAATAAAAGTTTTTGTTTACATAATATATGTGTGTATACTGTATATATTCATGCATATATAAATACAAACACATGCATGCATATATTTAAGAAAAATGTGTTATGATTATATATTAGATATATTTAGATATAATATAAGAATATGAATATATAAATGTATAAACATGTAAATACTTTCAAAATATACTGTATGTGTGTGTATTTATATATACATAATAAATATACACAGTACACACACACATATATATATATATATATATATATATATATATATATATATATAATGTAAACAAAAACTTTTATTTTGGATGCGATTAATCGTGATTAATCGTTTGACAGCACTACTAAGACTTCAAAATATTAACAAAAACTAAAATCATAATGATACTAAAACAACCCTGGTGCAAATAATGATGAAACCTTCATGCCTGTTTAATTGAACCCCACGTCGATCCTCTGCATCAGAATCCTGTCTGACCAATCAGATTCGAGTAAGATCTACCAACATATTTCCGATATCGAATATTTCTGAAAAAGGCTGGAAGTAACAGCTCGGTTTCTGTCTCAGTGTCTGGTTTTGCCTCTCTCCCCTCGTTTCTCACATCTGAGAGCGTGACTCAGCCTGACACACTCCACATCCGGATGAAAGGCAGGAGAGAGCCGGCGTCCCACGGGGAGAGACACAGAGACGGAGCCGAGGACTGTCTGTATGGCTCCGGCCTCTGGGAGCCGAAGGTTCAGTTTAGGTTACACAAACGTGCCTCGGCCTCGAGTCTCTGTGACCCAGACCTGCACAATCACGAGCAGCAGCCCAGCAGAGAGCCCCGTATCTCAGTCAGATGAGGTTATCTTGACCTACTTTCTGCTTGCTGCTTATGCCATGGCTCTTAGACGTGCTCATTTGGACCTTGACACTAACAGCGGGTCTCTTCAGGTGAATTCAGAGAGTTTCGGTGGGGAGGGAAACGTGAAGAAGACGGTTAGTGAGCTCTCCGTGACTCATAAAGTGTTGCAGATATAAAGCGGTGTGCAATTAAGTGACACGTCATCGTTCAAAACACATTAGTGTTGATGCTTCTCTTGTTTGTCGTGAGGTTCGGAAGACACCAGTGTGCAACTAGCGTTTCTGTAAATATATGCCCACAAGAAGGAAAAAATACAAGTGAGATCTCAGTAGTGTCTTCTAGTCAGGAACAAGGTGGTTTTAAAATTCATTATTCAACAAGGTGGTCTTAATTCGCCTTTCCACAATTTAAGGCCTTAAATCAGAGCAGAAACTCTTAAATTCATAAAGTCATGGCAGTGAAGGTGCCGATACAAATGTCTAAACATCCTCAAATCAAAATACATTTAATTGAGATGCAAAATAAAGATCTGAAGATACCGTTGTTATGTGATAACAAGCTTAAAAAAAATAATGTTCCATTGCAAAAAAAAGATGATCATGTAAATAAATAAATAACTATATATATATTATTTGAAACAAAATTAACAAACTGAACTAAAACCAAAAATATAAACGGATAGTTCACCCCAATATTTAACATTTCATAATCATTTGCACCAGTGTTATTTTAGTATTATAATTATAGTTTTATGTACATTTTTTCAATTATATTTTATTTCTTTGTTTTCATTTTAATTTTATCTAACATTAACTTCAGTTATTTTTAGTGATTTTATATTTTTGTCATTTTTACTTTTTTATGTCTGTATTAGTTTTTATGAAGTTTTATTTTATAGTTTTATTTAAACATAAAGTTAAACTCAACATTTATTTCACCTAGTTGCCAAAGTTTAGCCAAAGTTGAAGTATTATAAAATAAAATAAAACTTAATAAAAACTAATAAATAATAAATTTGACAAACCCAGACAAGAAAATTGCTAATATAATAATAAAAAAAATCTTTATTTGCATTTCCACAAATTAAGGTCTTAAATCAGAGCTTAAAGTCTTAATCTTGTTTCTTGTTTTAATCATAAACTCTCATAAGACTTTATCATATGTCTTAACCTCAAAGCAATAATATTTTGTCCTGTCTCCATTCATCTCCACATCAGCAATCTACAGTTGCATCAGCGGAAAATATGTCGAACTGAAGCAATTTGGCTTTACATAAAGTCCGATTAGACTCGCCAAGCTTTATGAATTCGCTCATTTAGTTTTCTTTCAGGCTTGTGTCCTTGAATTATTTCCATTTAGCCACCTCATTTCACGCACCGTTCATATTTCAGTAAATAAATTGATATGCCCTGTATTTTGAACGCCTGGTTCAAGGCCGCACGTTCGATTGAAACCAAATATTTTGTAGACCTTGAAACCCTCGGACGCCCAGCTATCGTCAATCAGAAAGATTTACACACTTGCTATCAAGCGGACGGACTTTGAAGGGACTTTCAAAACAACTAAAATGATCAAAGATGGATCAGAAACACAAGTTTCAAGCAGAAAGCTCCCTAATTCTGCGGTTTCCACCAGGAGGCGCTCCGCTTTCTCTTTGTGTGTCAACCTGCTGTTCAATTTTCTTGTAAAATCTCCTGCAGTTTTGCAGGCTCTTGAGCTGCACCAATTTCCAGAACTGTCTGTTGCAGTGTTTCCCAACCGGGGTGCCGTGTAAAAAAATTCATTTTTTAAGATTTTTAAATTGCTAAAATGTTCAAAAAAGCATCTGTTGTATAATACCCCTTTCTCCATGTCGCCAATAATTAGAAATGCACCGAAATCCCAGCTGCCGAAAATTAGTTAGACTTTCACGTGGTGTGACGCTCTGCGTATTATTCCACTCTATGCATATGTGCTCCAATTATATACAGTTCATGCTCATCGGAACAGCAAAGTCCACTCAAAAATTGAGCTAACAGAAAACATCTATGTAATTGTTACTGTTTGCAAAAGCCCTACTGTGCTGTAACATGGTGTGGTCATGGCCAAAAATATCGGCACCCTTGGTAAATACGATGAAAGAAGGCTGTGAAAATTAATCTGCATTGTTAATCCTTTTGATCTTTTATTAAAAAATTCACAAAAATCTAACCTTTCATTGGATAATAAGAATTTAAAATGGGGGGAAATATCATTATGAAATAAATGTTTTTCTCTAATACACATTGGCCACAATTAACGGCACCCTTTTATTCAATACTTTCTGTATACCTCCATTTGCCAGTTTAACAGCTCTAAATGTTCTCCTATAATGCCTGATGAGGTTAGAGACACCTGACAAGAGATCAGAGACCATTCCTTCATCCAGAATCACTCCAGACCCTTTAGATTCACAGCTTCTTCTCTTCAGGTCACTCATGTTCTACAGGGTTCAGGTCAGAGGACTGGAATGACCAGCAGAAGCTTGGTTTTGTGCTCAGTGACCCATGTTTGTGTTGTTTTTGAGGTTTGTGTTTGGATTATTGTGCGGTTGGAAGATCCAAACATGGCTCATTATAAGATTTCTAACAGAGTCAGTCACTTATTGATTTTTTATCTGTTGGTATTTGATAGAATCCATGATGCCATGTGTCTAAACAAGATGTCCAGGACCTCCAGCAGAAATATAGGCCCACAACATCAAAAATACAGCAGTATATTTCATTGTACACATGGGGTACTTTTTATCCCTGTGTTCACCAAACCCATCTTGAGTGTTTGCTGCTAAAAAGCTAATTTTTTAGTTTCATCTGAGCATAGAAGTCAGTCTCATTTGAAGTTCCAGTCGTGTCTGATAACTGAATATTTTTTTTTAAGGTTTTCTGACCCAGAGACTCAACTATTTTCTGCAATTCTCCAGCTGTGAAGTCTTTAGTCTCTCAAACTCTCCTCCTCACCGTGCATTAGGACGATATAGACACACGTCCTCTTCCAGGCAGATTCATAACATTTTATGTTGATTGGAAATTCTTAATTATTGCCCTGATGGTGGAAATGGGGATTTTCACTGCTCTAGCTCTTTTCTTAAAGCCGCTTCACTAATTTGTGAAGCTCAATTATCTTTTGCTGCACATCAGAACTATATTCTTTGGTTTTTCTCATTGTGATGATGATTAAGGGAATTTGGGCTTTGTTTTCCCTCCTATTTATATTTCTGTGAAACAGGAAGCCATGGCTGGATAATTTCATGTTCATAATCACCCTGGAGTGCTCAAAATTGTGAATATGAATGGGAATATACTTCAGCGATAATTTACTCATAAGAATTTCTAGGGGTGCCAATAATTGTGTCCAACGTGTATTTGAGAAAAACATTTATTTCATAATGATATTTCCCCCCATTTTAAATTCTTATTATCCAATGAAAGGTTAGATTTTTGTGAATTTTTAAATAAAAGTTCAATTGGATTAACAATGCAGATTAATTTTCACAGCCTTCTTCGATCATATTTACCAAGGGTGCCGATATTTTTGGCCATGACTGTATATGGGCAACTCTGCTAACGCTGCCCTCTCATTCATTGATCTGCTTACCGCTATGTTATGCTCACATGTTCTGATAAAAATAGCTTTCTAGGACTAAAGGTCATTGCACTGAGACCAAAATTTTTGTGTGCGTTTTCTGTTTTTACGTGTTCGTCATCCTTTCCTATCAAAATGCATGCTATGCATGCGAAAACGCAGAAAATCGAACCTGATCCAAATTTTTTTTTTTTATGACGGATGAAAGCTTCGGAGGCAGTGTGTAAACGTGATTGACACAACGTGAGTTCATATTTATTTTTTAACGTGCGAAAATTTCGGACTCAGTGTGCAATGACCTTCAACATTATTTGGATTATTTTATTAGCCCTACTATTAGACCTACCAGAAAAACTAAAAAGCATTTTTTTTTTTTTTCATTTGTATTGTTATTATTTATTTGTGCTATCATTAGTAATTTGTTTATTTGCTCTTATTTTATTACTGACTGCTTACTTGTCATTTTTATTCAATTCAAAGTTTGAAATCAAGCTATCTTGTGCTACTGCAACAAATGACCCCACTGTAAAATCAAAAAATTGTAAAAAATGTAAAATTGATGGATAAAAATTTGTATAATATTAAAAATATCTGTATGACAGTATATTCTGCGGTTCTTCCCTGCTGTACCGAATATCTATACATTTCAAGGTATCATATCAAAGTTAGAAATTCAAGTATTGGGATGAAATTAATTTTGTAGGGTGCCACAAATTTGTTAAAAATTTCCAAAGGGTGCCATGACTAAAAAAAGGCTGGGAAACACTGGTCTATTGCACCGCATGCACACTAAAGGCAGCGGGAATCTTGGAAGTCGGTGGTGATGCAACATCCATTCCCAGAATGCTCCAACTTCCCAGTTGCAGCGTACGTTTGATGTGCATTCCCAGAATATGCGACTTCCCAGAAGTTTTCACAGGCATCATGGGAGGTAGGTGATGTAATAGGCAGGCAGGCAGTGAGTCAGCTGTAAATTGCTTTATTTATGTCTCGTTGGCTGATTGCTGTGTGATGTATTGCACTACTGGTGCCCCCGTCGGTGGAGATCAGGAGACATTATATACCAGATTAGCCTTTGATAGATGACTAAACCAGTGAGTATCAGGCAATCCAGTGTGGTTTGGCTGCGTGTGGGAGGTTCATGGCTTTTTTAAGAAGTAAAGGTGTGCTCTTAAATATAAAGCTCCTAAATGGGTTTAACAGACTGCTGGAGCCAGAGAAGCTCAAGGTCTACGGTTGTTTGGGTAACTATTTATGAAGCACATGCTAGACTGTCAAAAACCCAAGAGGGCTCAACAGTTGGATGATACCTAAACCCAATACACCGATCTAGGGAACCCTAAAATGTACTACCCAACGTTAAAGGCACGTGAATACCACAATAATAAACAAAATTACTTAATCCTAATTCTTCTGTTCTAAAAAAAATATGAAAAAATGTGTTTACATGTAAAACAAAAACAAATATCTGTCCATGGGGTAAAAGAAAGAACTTATTTTCCCTTTAAATTAAGTTGTTTTTTCTTACCCCGTAATTTATTTATTTTTTCTGAAGTTTTAAAGCATAAACTCAATTTTGATAAAGTTTTCAGAAACTAAGACTTAATATCTCGAAACATTTTGCTTCTCAAGTAAACATATCTTGATTTAAAAATGTTGAGCTATTTGCACTGGAAAAGACAAATACAAAATATATATGCAAGCTTGTTTCTATAAAAAAAAGGTAATTCCGACTTTTGTCTCACAATTTTGACTTTTTTATTCTTGCAATTCCAAGTTTATATCTCAAAATTTGGACTTTTCATCTCAGAATTGCAGGTTTATATCTCACAGTTGCAAGTTATAAACATAATTGTGAGTTTAAATCTCACAATTTTTTTTTTCCGCCACCAAAAAAAAAAAAAAAAAAAATATATATATATATATATATATATATATATATATATATATAAAGGTGATTACAACTTTTCTCACAATTCTTTTTTTTTTCTTCCGAGTTCATGTCTTGCAATTTTGGCTTTTTCCTGGAAATTGTAAGTTTACATCTTTTTTTTTTTTTTAATACAAAATTATAAAGGTATTTGTGACTTTATCTCACAATTATGACTTTTTCTCATTATTGGAAGTTTAGATTTACTGTATATCTCACAATTCTAAGTTTATATCTTGCAATTCAGAGTTTATCTTGCAGTTGAGTTTACTGTATGTCTCACAATTCTGAGTTTATACTTTCCATTTTGAGCTTATATTGCAATTCTGAATTAATATCTTGCTTTTCCGAGTTTATATCTCACACTTCTGACTTTTTCTCACACTTGAGATAAAAACTCACAATTGCTTTTCTTATTTTTTTATTGTATGGCGGAAACAAGATTCCATAAAAGTAAGACAAAAACACTGAATCAGAAACGAATTTCTGCGTTGTGTGTGGATCTTTGGTGCTGCTTAAGACCCTTCTTTATGGAGGTTGATGAATACGTTCGGGGGGAGGTTAGAGAATAGTGAGACATTCGGCTTAACGGGGTGAAGTTAGGTCAGGACTAGGTGAGCTGAGGAATGAGAAAAGCACTAAAGCCTCTGCTGTCTCTTCATCAGTAATCCAATCATCAGAAGAGGTCAGAACAGCTGTCTTGAAGGCATCAGAGTGAAGGAGCGAGAGAAAGAGCAGGAGCCGTGAGTTCATTCAGATCAGATGACACGGGCCTGCAATCTTTCTCACAAGTGTTTTATGACGTACTTCATAAATCTATGATGAAGTAAATAAATAATGACAGAAGCTCTTATGTTTTGTCAGTGTACTGTGTGTGATACGGATCCCAGCAGAAAGCATTCCAGCCATCCACAGTTCCCTTCTTTTTGCAAAACTAATATTTAACACTATTAGATGATGCATGCACTGGCTAACCTTTGAAATGTTACTTGTGTACAAGCTTAAAAATAGAGGTTCATTGTTGGCATTGACGGTTGCATGAAGAATCTTAAAACCTTTATATTGCACAAAATGTTCTTTTAGTGCAAAAAGGTTCATTAGATGGTTATTTTAAGAATTGTTGACTGTAAGATACTTTGAATAACCAAAAATAATGATAATCACTGCAAAAAAAGAAATAAGTGAGAGACGTTTTTTTTAAGAGTGCATGCCTTTTTTAAAGAATTACAAAACCAAAAACACACCAGGGTTCCTGTGGGTCTTAAAAAGTCTTGCTCTTTCACAAATTAAGGCCTAAAAAATGTTTCGATTCAGAGCACAGGCATTCTTACATGTTGCATGCACCAAAATTAATCTCTATTTTTGTTTTGATTTCCAGTACAAATATCTAAACAGCCTTAAATCAAGATACATTTACTAGAGGTGCAAACTGATCAAAATGAAGTGAGTTTGTTTAAAGCAAGAACAAAGATCTGTCAGTGGAGTACGAAAGTGTTTATTAATGTTGCTTCATAGGACTTGGAATGTAGGGCACAAACTGTATGCTTTTCTTTATGATACTTTTATTTAGCTTGTATGATGATGTTTTTGTCTTTTCTGTAGCTTGAACTGCATGGATATTCTTCCACACGCTGCAGTAAAGAGAGTCTGAAACAACACGAAGGTGAGTAAATGATGACAGCATTTTCAGTCTTGGATGAACTATTCCTTTATTTAGAGTCAGACTCCCTCAAATCCCTCAGTGTTTTGTACCCTGGAACTCACTCGTGCTGTTATTGTTTCATTTTCATGACTGCTTTTCTTTCTGCTTAGAGGATATACAGTATTTGGACACTTGAGTCACACTTAAAATGTCTGGATTGCATTAGATACTAAACCAAGATCAAACCAACTGTCTCTTAATTTTATTACAAAGAATCTAACATGTCAAAAATAAGTATTTCTGATGTAAAAAATAATAATAATAAGTAAAAAAAAATAAAATAAATAAAATTGGAAAGTATGTTGCCCAGACATTGCAAAATAATGTAAATAAATAAACAAATAAACAAATGTTTTATGCTATTTTAATATATTTATATATTTAGTATAAATATATATTATTATCATTATTATTATTATTTTTATTTATTATTATTTATAAATTATACGTTAAAAATATTGTTCTAAAAATATTGTTGTGTGAATGATCATTAATCATAAAATGATGTGTTCATATATACAGACCTTTGGCAATATATATATATATATATATATATATATATATATATATATATATATATATATATACTTGTATGTATATATACACACACACACACGTTTAAGTTTAAACTAAATATATTTTTAATTTAGAACTTTTACAGAATATATAATTACAGCATACTTCAAATACATTTTGTTAGAAAATACATAAAATTATTATTCATCATAAAATATATATTGTAAAAACATTTTATTATATATTTTGACATTATTTGCCATATACTTAAAATACTACTTCTTAAAAAAAAACATGAAATGCCCATAAATCATAAAATATGTGTCCATATACAAAGCTTTATCAATGAAAAAACATTTCATAGTATAAAAAGATTATAAATAAGTATAAAAAGATTATAAATCATAAAATGTGTTCAAATTTAATTTTATATTATGACAGTTTGTCTTCGTTTTGAACGATATATGAATTTTCAGATTCTGAAACCTTAATTGAAATGTGCACTATATTAATTTAAAGTCAGTGCCACTTATTTTGAAGTTGATACTGCAGCTGTAAATATGATAAGCGCAAGACAAAACACGGCGAGTCCATCTGACACACGAGTCGTCTGAGGTCGTCAGTGTATTACAGGGTGAGCCTCAGGTTAGTGCGAGTACAGGATCAAGCGTGATTCCCGTGCTCACAGCTGGATTACGCCGTAAAACCACCCACTGATCCTCAAGCACACTAATAAGTTTGATTTGAAGTGGATGAAGAACTAATCGCGATCTGCGCTGTTCCTCGTATCTGCTGGATTACTGGATATTATCGGCAGAACGGAAGTTAACCTCAGAAAACCTTCATTGCTCTCACAATATACTATCGCTTACAACACAACTGGGTTTCCGCAGTTTCTTATTAAATTTATTCCCAGGAATCTCACATGGCAAAAATACGCGTTTCTGGTGTTTCTTAGAATGTATTTTAAAATGCACAAAAAATGGCCAGGAAAATATTTGTAAATGATGTAGCCCATACATAATGCAAAATATATTTTTCATAAATGTAAATATTTAAATGATGCATTATTTGACAATTTTTCATGGATATTTTTAACTTCTTCTTTTTGAATAATATCTATATTTCAGCAAGCATGATGGAGGCTGCATGTACAAATTATTATATTTTGATTAAGATTATTTGCATATTTAATTTTAAAACATTTTTTGGCATTGCAAATGACTTCTAAAAAGATGTGTGTTCATGTACAAATGATATTAAAGAAAATAAACATTTTATTTTGACATTATCTACACTATGCTTAAAATACATTTTGGTAAAAAAAAAAAAAAAAAACAATGATCATAAATCATAAAATGATGTAATTTAGTCATTTTATAATATATTTTAAAATAAAAGTTTAAACAAATATATTTCCAATTCATAACAGTTTACTATATTATACATACTATATTTACAGTATGCTTTAAATACATTTTGGTAAAAAAAAAAAAAAAAGATATAAATATAAATGATAAACCAGTAGGTGTGTTTATATACATTTGTCAAAATCTATACATTTTATAATATATTTCTATATAAAACTACAAACTAAATATATTTTCAATTTAAACAGTTTACAGAATATTTATTTACACTCCAAATACACTTTCTTAATAAAAAAATACATAAAATGACCATAGATAAATAAAACTGTGCGTGTTCATAAACAAACATTGTCAATAAAATATACCTTTTATAATATTAAAAATATTTTCAATTTAGAACTGTTTATAGAATATATATTTACAGTTCTCTTTAAGTACATTTCGGGAAAAAAAAAAAAGATCAGAAATTATAATGATATGTGTTCACATATAACCTTTGTCAAAAATATAATATAATATATTGTATAGTATGATTATTTAATGTATGTCTATATTTGATATTTATTTAAAATATATTATACTATATTATAGGTTTCAACTAAATATATTTACATTATTTACAGTATGATTTAAATACATTTCGTAAAAAATTGATAAAATGATCATAAATAATAAAATGGTGTGTGATGATATGCAAACTTTGTCAAAAATTATAATTATAATTATATTATAATTTTTAAACTAAATATATTTTCAATTTCGAACTGTTTACCGAATATGTACTTACAGTATGCTTTAAATATATATATATATATATATATATATATATATATATATATATATATATAAATAGTCACCGTAAATCATAATATGTTTTCATATAGAAGCTTTGTCAAAAAAATGTATATATGTATATGTGTGTGTGTGTGTATATATATATATTATTTAGTTTATTCTATTTATATTATTTATTTATTCATTTTTTGGAAAAATGTTTAAACTAAATGTATCTTTAATTTTATTTGCAGTATGCCTTAAATGCTTTTTGATGAAAAAAGAATTACATAAAATCATAAAATGATGTTCGTTCACATACACAATTTGTCAACAAAAAAAACCTTTTTGCAGTCTGTGTGTCTGTCAGTATGCTTCAAATACATTTCAGTTAAAAAATAAAAGACATTGTCAGAGCAGGTATTAAATGGTATTGTGCATGTTGTTCAGGTGGATGCAGAACAGCAGTGAGAAGCGAGGATCTCTGTGGCGTGAGTCATTTATCTCAGCCGGCCGAGGTCACATCAGGACACGGATCTCATCAGCTGTGCCGAGTAAAAGCTCTGGGCATGCAACCTTGCCTCGGCTGACTCCAGGTCAGGTAATCGCTGCTGCAGATGGGAGGAAATCAGGGGTCACGCCGGGGTCGGCAGAGGAAATAAGCAGATTTTCTCTGTGCATTAAAGCCGATAGATACCCAAACGAACGCACACGTCTCTCCCGGGATCCTCTACCTCTGCAGGAGATGCGTCACGGTTATGCAAAGTAACCTCTGGGCATGTGGGAGGATTTGGGAAGAGCTGCCAGCTCCGCGTCTCGATTATGGGCATCACGCCGCTTCCATTAGAAGAACTACTTCATTCCTCGTGGAACAGATGAATGCGGTTTCTTTGAATAGATGCTAAAGAGCTCCCAGAGGGAAGCCCAGCAACATCTGACGCTGCAAATGTAAGACTTTACATAACTGAGAATATCTCATCTAAACGAGTTCAAATCCGCCGGATGTTGCTTGTGCCTGAAAAACAGCATCGAAATTAGACGTCAAATTCTTCGAGAGATGTGCATTTCAGTTGCAAAAATTTGGCCGTCATAATTGAAATGACTGTCAACCGAATGAGTTAATTAAATGTGATAAATTATTAAAAATAATGAATGACGTAAAGTTTCTTTAACTTAATAATTATTGTCTTATTTTATAATTGAATATAAAATGTGTATAATTTATTTATGGCTATTTAAACAAATATGTTAATTATTTTATATATACACACACAGTATTGGTCAGAAGTTTGGAATATTTTTTTTTATGTGCATTTATTTGATTAAAAATACAGTAAAAATTTTGAAATATTATTACGACTTAAAATAGCTGTTTTCTGTGTCAGTATATTGTAAAATGTAATTGATTTCTGTGATCAAAGCTGAATTTTCAGCATCATTTACTCCACTCAACATTTCTTAATGTTGAAAATGGTGTTTGGTGCTTAATATTTTTGTGGATATTCTTTAATATATTAATTAAGGATGCATTAAATTGATCAAAAGTGACAGTAAAGACATTTATAATGTTACAAAAGAGCAAATAAATGCTGTTCTTTTGAACTTTCTATTCTTTCTGAATCCTGAAAAATAATGTGTATCACAGTTTCCACAAAAATATTGCGCAGCACAACATTGATAATAATCAGAAATGTTTCTTGAGCAGCAAATCAGCATATTATAATGATTTCTGAAGATCATGTGACACTGAAGACTGAAAATTCAGCTTTGATCACAGAAATAAATTAGAGTTTAATAGATATTCACATAGAAAATGGCTATTTTAAACTGTAATAATATTTCACAATTTTTACTGTATTTATGTATGAACAAAAGAGACTCCAAACTCGTTCCAAACTTTTGAGCAGTACTGTGTGTGTATATATATATATATATAAAATAATTAACATATTTATATAAATAGCCATAAGTAGATGATATACTTTTTTAAGTTATGTTGTGAGTGTTTGTGTTTGCATAATCATGTTTCGGCCTTACTTAGTATGTAGAGAGCAGCTTTTCAATACCTGACAATGATAATATTGTCAAGTAGTATGCTATAAAACCTGCAAATCAAAATCTGCAATAGAAATGCAAATTCAGAATGAAAGTGCGGTTGAGTGTGAGGTGCGTCGCTCGTTTTTAACAAAGATGCTCCGTGTCTCTATGGAGGCACAAATAGCTTGATCTCATAGCAACATGGTTCCCATGGTAACGCGGGATGCAGATGTCAGACCAGAGCGGTCCGAGTGGGTTTACGTGTCTGTTTCTCTCCCCAAAACAGGAAGCTTGTTTGCTTCTCTTTCCTTTGGCCTTCGACTCGCAGCGCCGCAGGCAGCAGGACACGCTCTCGCTGCTGTTTTAGAAACCGTAGGGAGGAAATCTTCTGATGAAAAGCATCTTGTTTCTTTGTAATGTTAGGCTGGGATGTCTAAAAATGAGATTTCGTTCTGATGAACTCCTCTGTTGTGAGTCACTTTGGATAAAAGCATCTGCAAAATGCATTAATATATAAGCATAATGTAAAAAAGAAAAGTGTTCTTTTTGTTTTTATGCCATGCCATCAGGCTTCACAACATGTTTCTTTCATTATTTGCTTAGAACAATGTTGTTTGCATAATTATCATATCAAATATTACATAAACGTGCGAAGAGTTTAATCTAGTGCACTGAAAAAAGGTTTTCACTCAGAAATTGCTAGTAAATTTAATAAAAAGTAAAAAATATTTTGCCATTTACAGTAAATTTTATTTATATTTTATTTGTATTTAAGTGTAAATTTCACAAAATTTAAAAAATATTAATAATATGATCATATCTTTACATATTTAATTAGCATTTTATTTGTAGTTAATTTTAGTTTTTTATTTGTGTTTTAATTTTAGAACTATGAAATGTAGTGCATTAATTGAGATGCATTGAATGTTTCATTATACAACTCTCCAGAAAACCTGATTATCATTGTTATACGTTATTATACATTTTTGTCTTATATTTTTGTTAGTTTTGAAACATGACCATTTATTTTAGTTAATTTCACAAACAATTACAAAGTAACAACATTAAATAACATTAAATAAAAGTTGAAGCAAAAACACTGAAAAAGTATTTTCTTGTAAATCACACTCCAAAAATCTTTGTTTCATTCACAATTTTAAAATCTATATTTTTAGCATGCATAAATAAATTAAAACTAATTTGGTGGATTTAATTTTCTCTCAGAAATTGCTAGTAAATTTAGCAAATAATTACAAAGAAACAGCAAGTTATATCGAATTCAAACAATTTTACTTGTTTTATTTAAATGCTTTATTTACAACGTTGAACAAATATTTTTCACAGTGCATAAATATATATATATATATATATATATATATATATATATATATATATATATATAATTTTTTTTTTTTTTTTTAACTCAAATTGCTAGTAAATTTAGCAAATAATTACAAAGGAATGACAAGTAACAGATTCAATTGCACATGACATTTTAAAATCACAAATCACCCGTGCATGTAGTTTTGACTTTAAATACTGTTTATAAAGCATGTTTTTAATGAACACGCTGCTGACAAAAACATCTTAAAGCAGCCTAAGCTGATTGGCTGGTCTTAGCTGGTTGCCCAACCCATTCTCACCCCAAAGCGTCAAAAACTGAAGCAAACGCCTTTCGCGTCACTATGAAGACGCCAAAAGTGCCCCTAGGCATCAGTGTATGACAAAATAGGAACTCCATTGCTTTCAGTTGCTTGCTTTATGCCAAATGGAAAATGACAACACGTTCTCCTCCGTTGTTTTCAGTTGTTTGTCTTGGTTTAATGGTTTGCATGCATTTGTAAAAAATAGAAATAATTTTATATAAATTTATACTTTTATTGGAGCACCTAACCCCACCCCTACCCTAAACCTACCCACCTCTGAACAACATAAAACACGTAACAGGAAAATATAAGTGCAGTCACAGGTATTTATTGCAAAAACTGACCATAAGCAAGCAGAATAAAAGCATTACAAACAAGTCGTGCTGCATTCCAGGTCTTCTGAAGCCATACGAAGTCTTTATGAGAAGAAGAGAGCAAAACACAAGGTTTTAATCGCTGAAAATGATCCCGCTCTGTTAACCTGCTCACATCTCATTCAAAAGCATAGTCCCGTCCCGCAGCATGACGCAATCGGTCACGAGACACACAAGAGCCAATAGCATTTCTTCTGGCGGCATTTTTTGAATTCGCGCACAGACTGCAGCACACAGGATTAACGGCGGACGGAGACGGCGATCGTGTCTATTCCTCTCACAAATCAAATGTTTTGCCTCGGAAGACTTAGAATATTACAATTTTTTGAATAAATGATGACGGTAGTTGTAGCTGCCTGTTATATCTTGTGTTTATTGACAAATGGTAGGTTTAGGGGCAGGGGTTGGGTTACGTGCTCATAAATGTGTAAATTATGTAATATAAATAAAACTGTTGTGGCTGTTTACATTGAAAAATCACACCCCAACATATATGCAATATTGGCACTGTTATTACCCAATATATCATTTAATTATGATGATAAAATTCCCAGTATGGCGTCGGCATATTGATTTCCTATTTAAAGCAATGGAGGACCCTGCAAGTCAAAAAGCGACGCCAAGTGGTCCTGACCAAGCTTCAATATGTGACGAGTTGGGTGTGAGAATGGGTTGTGTTCCCAGGCTGTTCTTTTGGGGTTTTTTAGCAGGTAAATGGTGGGAAAGCAAAAGCATCTTTTGGGAATTTGAGGTAAAATGAAATAATGATGCTACTCTTTTTCTCCACGGCTTTTTGGGCCTGTTAGAGTGATTATGAAACACAAACTGAATCTTCAGCGTTAGTGTTATCTGTGTTGTTTGTGTTTGCACCTGATAAATGTCAATCTTACTACTATCTTGACCCTGTTTTGTTCCACTTTAAGCATACGGCTCCAGCAACCTTTGACCTCTGACCTCTTATTTTGGTTGGGCAACCAACCCCCAATCAGAGAGGCTAAAGGTCAGATAATGATAAACGACCAAAACATGTTTATTTCTGTATTTTTGGTCTGGTTTTCCGGTATAAGTATCTTGCTTTGTATTGTTTCGAAAATATATCTTGTGTTTTATTTTGTATCTTATTTTATTTATTTATTTGTTATTTACAACATTGGTAAACTGTTTAAGCACAAATGTAAGAATATTTAGTCAATACTGAAGGAAGAAATAAATATTGTGTGAGAAAAAATGATGTATTACAAGTTAGTTATATTCTCTATATTAAGTTCTAAATCTGCAGAACAAGATTAATATAGTTTTATTTTATTCGCATCTTAAATTTTACAGTATGTTTAATTGCATTTTAGTTGTTTTTGATTTTATTTTAACTTAAAACTTTTAGAACTACCAAATTCCAAATAAAAAATCTATTTTACAAGTGTCTGGAAAATTTTATTGTCATTGATCAAATGCATCCATTTTTATGTTTTGTTTTTGTTCGCTTTGCAACAGTGACCATTTATTTTAAAAATATTTGTAAAATTTTATTTTAGTGAACAAAATTTTTTTTTTTTTACATTTACTCAAAATTTTTAATATTACTGAAAATGCATAAATGTGTAAAAAGCATTTCTCCTCATGTTCGTCACTGACCGTCTCATCCTGCAGCTGATCACAGATGAAATCAGGCGTTTCACCTTTGACTCGGTAAAAGCTGCTGCAGCGCAAAGATAAAGATTTCCAATGCTTTTAGACAGAATGAGATTCTACATTCTTTGATTTCCTTTCAGTCATTCATCAGGCCTCCTGATGGATGCGTTACATAATACCATCTGGTGACGATCCGTCCCGACGAGGAACCGCACAAACGCGTGTAAGCGGAGATGTCACACAAAACACTCGCACATTGTTTAATAATAGGTTACCGCTCTTGAAGCCAGTTTGCAAATATTACAGCAGTAATGAGTGTAGCTGGAATCATACATGCGTTTGCAAGTGAATTTGAGCATAACTAAGTGTATTTCTCCCCACAATCTTCTGTCGTTTTGAGACGATAGCACACAGTCGTAGCTCCAGAAAGTTTTTATTTATGCCTAGAAGCTTGTTTTTTACAGATGTGAATTATCACGTCGTACCTTCAGGCTTCACGTTTTTTTTTCATGTTGTTTCTGCATATCACATCAAATATTACATAAACGTGCTGCAAAGGATTTTAATCGAGTGCATTGAAAAAAATTGATTTTGAAACCATTTTCACACAATTTCTAGTGAATTTCACAAATACTTAAAAAACAAACATGCATTGAATTAAACATGAAATTAAGAAGACTGTAAAATATACTCCAATAATCTTTGTTTTATTTACAAGTTTGAAAAACTTTTTTGCATTGAATAAGCGCGTTAAAAAATTTGGTGTAGAAACAGTTTTCACTCAGTAAGTTTCAATTAATTACAAAAAAGCACAAAAAGCACCAAATAACACTTGGAAAATAAACATAACATTTTTGAGGAGAAAAACTGAAGCACAATCCAATAGTATTTAATTAGTGCATAAATACATTACATTTTGGTATAGAAACCATTTTTACTCTGAAATTGTGTACATTTCACAATTAATTATATTAAAACAGCAAGTAAGACATTGGTTTAAATGTGACTTTTTATATTAAAAACTGATATACTATTTTCTTATAAAACATACTTCTCTCATGTTTATTTACATGTTTGAAAAACTAATTTTTTTCCAGTGCATAAATAGATTTTTAAAAATGGTATAGAAAAAATTTTGACTCAGAAATGTTTACACTGTATTTTTGTACATAATATACTAAATATATTCTAATTATTGTAAATAAAACAAAAATTATTGGACTATGTTTCACAAAAAAAATACTATTTCAGTTTTTATACTTGTACTTTTATACTAAAATTTAATGTTTAATTTAATTGTTGTGTTACTTGCCATTTCTTTGTAATTACTGTAATTCTGAAATTTGAAAAAAAAAGCTATAGAAACAATTTTCACAAGTAAATTTCACAAATTATTTCACAAAGAAATTTCACAAAGAAAATAAATAATTTGTTTTAGTTAGAAGTTTGATTTTTTTTTTTTACAGTGCATAAACAATTGGTGTAGAAACAATATTCACTCAGACATTGTGAGTAAATTTCACAAAGAATTACAAAAAAACAGCAAGTAACACATTAAATTAAACTCTACCTAAAAACTCAACATTTTTGTTTTATTTACACTTTTACAGTGCATAAATAAAAAACTTGGCATTTTCACTCAAAAAGTGCTAGTCAATTTAAAAAAAACAGTAACTGAATTAAGCGTGAAATTTTGAAGTAGAAATATTAAAAGAATTAGTCTTTTTGTTTACAAAATAGTTTTTACAGTGCACAAATTGAGACATTGGGCCGCAGCGTTAGTTTGATATCTAAGAAGCGTCGCATGTAAACGAGTGAGAGCAAACCGAGCTCGAGTGGAGGCTCTTTCGTGTAACGGCACACAAGCATTACCCAATTAAATGCTCTATTTTGGGCAGAGACGCAGAATCCAGGGGTGACTCAAGGTAATCATATGACCGGTTGAAGACCAGAAAGCTTTCAGTGAATGTAGAGCATGAGAGTATCTCAACACAATCCCTGAGCTCAGATCCAGCCAAAAACAACAGCCTCATCTGGCCCTGTTTGCCACTTAATTTGCTTAGCTCGTTTCAGCCAATCTGAGTTATTTTGTGGAGAATTTGCCCTAGTTTTTGCATCTCAAACGGGGAGACCGGACTCACAGAGAGACCTTGTTTTCTTCAGGACGTAATCCTGCCATGTTTTGTTGGTCTGTTGACCTGAACGCGAGGTGAATCTGGCCATTCATTTGATTGATTCTGTGGCCCTGAGCGTGTTTTTCTGATGTTCGGGGACGATCGCTATAACAGATTCCTCTAACGGCACTCGAGGGAAATTACCTGTTTGCGCTCGTTCCTCGCAGACTTTCATCTAAACATAGAAACATCATGAGAAATCAATTTAGCATAGTCGACTCATATCACTGAAATCTGCCACTGCAAGCTATTATTTCATCCATCAGTACCAATCTAGACTTTTTCAACATTTGATTCCCATTTTTTTAACGTTTAACTATTTTTTTTTTTTTTTTTAAACATTTAACTTTCAGCAGTGATGCATTAAATGCATCAAAAGTGACAGTAAAGACAACTATAAAATGTAACGGCAACATTCTCTTTATGAGGTTAAAGCAAGCTTCATAAGACTTTACTTAAAGCCTTTATATGTAATGCTTTAAAAAGTATTTTTTATGCTTTATTTATGCAGCTTATAATGCTTATAAATCATTTAAAAAATGTTATAGAAGTTTAAATGTACTGTAAAGAAAATGTAATGTACTATTTATATTATATTTTATATAAAATAAATATTTTACAAAATAGGTTTTAATCCAAAATGATATAAAATTAAAGCCATGTGTCTAAATAAGTTGTGTTCCAAATTTGAAGTTGATATTAAAAAAATTGAGGTTCCTATGCAATTTTCGGCGTTATACCACAAACAGCCACCGGTTGCCGTCCAAACTTCATTGATTTTTAAAAAAAAAAAATGTTTGTCAAAAATGTATAAATTGCTCTCTCAATATTCCTTCTATCACAAAATAACCACCAAATATGGAATCTGGAATATGGAAATATGGAAGATTATAAAAAGTTTTGATTCTAAAAATTTTGAAATACGACACGCCCACTAAGGGGGAGGAGCCCACTAAAAGATGTTAAAGTACCATTTCCATGGTAACACAGGATGAATTTTGAGGTTTTAAGCTTTCAAATGATATATAATTTATGATGATTACTAAAACGTGAATAATTTTTGTGACAAAGGTCAGAACTCCTGTCGTGATGCATATGTTTTGAGGTGCACTCTTGTTGTAAATTAATCTATTACTGTTCCTACATAATTTGTAACAACAAACAGTGGTAAAATATCTATTTAGGATTCTTAGACCTTTCCAATGATATATAGTTTGTCATGGTTAGATTAGGATTTAATCGTAATATTGAAGCAAACTTAGGCTGACGAAACTTTTTATTCCGTGGTGAAAACATAAAACACATGACTTTTTTGAAAATCTGTAACAAAATGAATACTTTTACTCATTAAATTGATCAAAAATGACAGTAAAGATATTTAAATGTCAAATCGATGCTTTCTATTCAGAATCCTGAAAAATAAATCAGTTTACACAAAAATATCAATTGTTTTCAACATAATCAGAAATGTATTAGAATGGTTTCTGAAGATCATGTGACACTGAAGACTGCAGTAATGATGCTGAAAATACAGCTGCGCATCACAGAAATAAATTACAGTTCAACACATATGCACACAGAAAAAAGCTATTTTAAATTCTAATAATATTTCACAATTTTTACTGTATTTTTGATCAAATAAATGCAGCCTTAATGAGCTCTCTTTTAAGAACTCGAAACATTTTAATTATTCCAAACTTTCAATTCGTAGTGTACTGTATATTATAAAAGATACCTCAATGTAAATATATACAGTATATATATATATATATATATATATATATTTTTTTTTTATTAAATAATTGATTAATTCTGGAAGTATGTGCTTTTCATTCTCTCTCTTTTATGCACAAACACACACTCACAATCTGTCAAATGGCAAAACCAGCAGAATCAGAAGTGAGCTTAAAGTGTCGCAGGCCTCCAGAGCGCTGACATTTTGTTTTAATCTGGTGACCTTTCATCATAATAATTCATATTGTGTCTCTTCTACAGGAGCTCGAGAGAGAGAGATGCTTTATGGCGCTCCTGTAAGTTCTGCCGTTTCTATCAGCTCTGAGTCTTTATGAACCTCCGGATCCGCATTTATCAGTCACTGGGTCAAAACCTATCATAGCAAAACTATACAGATATCGAAAGGTTGTTGATGCAGTTAACGATTGCTTAGGAGTTTTCAGCGTTCACCTCTGACCCAGATCCATAATAGAGCGAGACTGGAAGTAAAGTCACATTTATTTCTATAGTGCTTTATTCAAAGCAGACTGATTCAAAACAGAGATAAAGAGGAAAACAGGATCAGTGATTCAAATGTCTTCAAATATGAGTCAAATTCAATTTGCAGACAATGGTGTTATTATTCAACTCAGTGGTTCGGTTCAGTTTAATAAGTAAAAATCCCATTCATTTTCTCCATGGAAATGCAGATTTTTAATAATAATGTATAAACCGTGATACATTGAGTCTCCTTACACTCTGAAACTTATATTGATTTTATACTTATAATCTATTATTTTATAGTCATATATATGCACACACACATACATACATCAAAACTTTTTTGAAAGAAATTAATACTTTTATTTGTCAAGGATGCGTTAAATTGATCAAAAGTGGCAGTAAAGACATTTCTAATGTTACAAAAGATTACTATTTCAAATAAATGCTGTTCTTTTGAACTTTCTATTCATCTGTGAATCCTGAAAAATAAAATGCATCACAGTTTCCACAAAAATATTGTGCAGCACGACTGTTTTCAACATTGATAATAATCTGAAATGTTTCTCGAGCATATTATTATGATTTCTGAAGATCATGTGACGCTGAAGACTGCAGTAATGATGCTGAAAATACAGCTGCGCATCACAGAAATAAATTACAGTTTAATACATATTCACATAGAAAACAGCTGTTTTAAATTCTAATAATATTTCACAATTTTTACTGTATTTTTAACCAAATAACTGTAGCCTTGGCGAGCAGAAAAGACTTAAATCATTAAAACTCAGAATAATTTTCTTCTATTTATCTGTAGTGTACTGTATATTGTGCCATTTTCTTTTTTATTTCTTTTAAAATAATTTTTAAATATTGTAATTCATCTGTGAATTGGTTGATTTAGTTCATTAACTTTTTAGAATTGGTAAATGCCTGTAGAAACAATGATTTTCCTTCTTTTATACTTGTTGATTTCCAGAATAAACCGCTCTCATTCTCTTCTTTTTAGCAGGAATAACTGAAGAGAAGGACTCAATGTACAGGCTTCAAGAGAAAACAAACCTGAGAGCTTGTCTTTACCGCTCTTAAACAAATATGCTAATAAACACGCTTAACGCCAACACAGAAGGACAATCTTCTTAGCAGACATTCCAGCAGGACTTGAGCGACGCAGACGTATGCTAAACATTTATTTTGCTGATGAGTCTCAAATCCATAAGAAAAATCTTCAATTTGTCATCATGCCCTTCTTCCAGTTCTACTAATCTAGCTGTTTTGTTGACTTTTTCAGCCATAATAAATAGAAGAGGAAGTTTCAGAGCTCAGAGGAGGCTTATTTATAGCTTAGGAGACTTAATTGAAGCTTAATTGTGGGAGAAATAAAAAAAAATAAAAACTGGTGATAATAGTCAATGGTTTTCTTATTTTAAGAATACAGAGCTATGAAATGAATAAATGTGTATAGTTTCTGAAATTATTTGATATTGAAGAATTTAATCAGAAATATTAGGGCTTATGTCAAAATCCGATTTTTGAATACTTTGGTATCTTGGACAAATGTGAGCTCAGACATTGTCGAGATCTCTGAAAATCATTATAATGTAATATTATAAAATGTCAAAATAATCAAAATCGAAATGATTGAAATGACAAATGAACATGCAAACTGCATCATATTTTGAAAAGTTTAATATTACTTTAAATATTAGAGTTTACTTTTGTTAAATAATTTAGTAGGAGACATATAGCTGAAAATAGATTTATTTATTTACATATTCATTCAGTGTATACGACAAATATTAATTAAAATCATTCATAAAATGTCATGCAAGAAACAAAATGTGGGAAAACCTAGTAGAACTGCGGAAAGGTTTATGAAATGGCAATTAAATTTAAATTTCATACAAATCAGATTTTGGCGAAATGCAATAGTAATAAAATGCCAAAATAATAATAAATGGTAATGTTCCACAAATGAACATGCAAACAAGTAAACTTGCATTATATTTTGAAAGTTTAACATTACTTTTTAGCTGAAGAAATGAATGTTTAAGGAACCCTTAAGGAGACAGAACAAGATTGATCTGCTTATAAACAACTGATTTACTGTGTGTTTATGATGGGATGGGAGGTGAAGGGAAAGGAGCAGCATCGGATGGTCGTGTCTTCGTGAGCAGACAGGTGAAGAGTAGCACGCATCGCAGATTAAAGGGCGCTGAAAACGAGGAGGACTGAATACATGAAATCACGGCGCGAGGACGTAATCACATTGCCTGCTGCTCTGTGCTCAGAGCGACTGCTCATTCAAAAGCCATCGCGAAGCACTCGAGCCTCGCGTATTTCCATCCATCCAGCGGCCCAAACGCTCAGACTAAACATTCTCCGACGGGATCAGAGCCGCTGTCAGAGAGCAGACGAGTGTTGTCCTGTTTGATAAGGACAAGAACATCATGGAAAATCTGACCAGACATCTTTCCTCTGTTTCTTTTGCCAAAGCCATCGAGCTGCCAACATGCACCACAGTTTAAGGACAGAGAGAGAGAGGCGTTTGTGTTTACACTAAAGAGTCTCTTCTGCTCACCAGGGCTGCATTTGTTCGATCAAAAATGCTGTAAAAATTGTGAAATATTATTACGATTTAAAATAACAGTTTTCTATGTGAATATGTGTTAAACTGTAATTTATTTCTGTGATGCACAGCTGTATTTTCAGCATCATTACTGCAGTCTTCAGTGTCACGTGATCTTCAGAAATCATTGTAATATGCTCGAGAAACATTTCTGATTATTATCAATGTTGAAAACTAAATTAATACATTTATTCAGAACGAATGCATTAAATTGATCAAAAGTGTCAGTAAAGACATTTATGTTATTTCTATTTCACACAAATGCTGTTCTGAACTTTCTATTCATCTGTGAATCTGTGAAAATAAAACATATCACGGTTTCCGCAAAAATATCTGTCAGCACGACTGTTTTCAACATTGATAATAATCTGAAATGTTTCTCGAGCATATTATTATGATTTCTGAAGATCATGTGACACTGAAGACTGCAGTAATGATGCTGAAAATACAGCTGTGCATCACAGAAATAAATTACAGTTTAACACATATTCACATAGAAAACAGATATTTTACATTCTAATAATATTTCACAATTTTTACTGTATCAAATAAATGCAGCCTTGATGAGCAGAAGATACTTTTTTCTAAAAATGTACTTCTGAGGTACTGTGTGCACTTGTGTTTTAAAGGTTTGTGACATGCAGGTGAGTAGATAGCAATATTATGCCGCGTGCATAATTAAGACGCCTCCTTTTGGATGTTTTTTAAAGCAACATTGCGTTTATCTTTTGTGTTAAATGCAGTCCCAGACAAGTGCAGTAAAATATCCAAAACAAAAATCAGAGAAATGTTGAGTATACATTTTCAACACATTTATAATCCTAGTCATCTTTGTATTTTCTTTCTTATTAGATTATTTCATAAAGCTTAGATGTCAAACTTGAGTGTATCATTTGCATGCTAGAACATTTTAGTTGCTTAGGCTGCTCACTAGGTTTAGAAACAAAACAGAAATGTAGTTTATTTAGGTAGGTTTCAGTGACTTAACCTCGATGCAACTTTGGCGTTTTAACAGTTTCGCTCAAAAAACATATTTCTTTCAGCTTTCAAAACAGACCGATTTGTAAACGTGTTCTTGTTCTGTTGTGCCTTTGATTGCACAATGACCCTTCAAAATATATATATATATTTTTAAATTTAGATATTTCAATCACACTTTATATTTTAATGCATTGCTTGACAACAGACGAATGAACTGTAAGCATTTTTTTTTTGTCTTTAATTGCAATAATTGACTCAAGGTGATTTGTTTCTCTTCACGTGTGATGAATCGCTGTAATGCACGGCTTGAGCGATGTATAGCCGTGTTTGTGATGTTTGTCCCTGTTGGTCATCATGCCCTTGGGCTCAATCAAACTTTCAGCTTTCTCAGTTTTACACAGACGAACATCTCTAAGATCTCTCATCGTTCTCATGTTAAAGCTCCAGAGACGCTTCTCTAGAGCTCACGCTACACTGAGATTCGAAGAGTTACGGAGAGTTTTAACTGTAAAATCTGTTCGAGCAATGATTATAGTGATTCTTAGCTTAACAAACACCACTAATTATGGATAATGTGCTTGTTTCTTGAAAATGTGCATTTTTAATTGCATTTGAAAAAAAAAAAAGAGCTTAAAATAACAACAGCCTAATGCAGAAGCTAAAACGTTTTTCTTTTACAGCCCTATAAACATAATGAGAGGGTATATGAGAGAGAATGTATGTTTGGCACATCAAAATGACAAAACAAAAACAAAATATTATGTTTGGACAAAAAATGCATTATTTATCTAGCGTGTCAATAAAATGCATCAATTAGTTGTCTGCCAGGAATGTATTAATTATGCCGTATTTCACATGACTGTTTATTTTTACATTTCAGGTCAATCTGAGACGTCGAAGTCACCTAGCAATTACAGATAAAACTGATTTAAAGGGTGCTCTACCATTTATTGAATTAAAAAAAAGCTAATATGTGACCCTGGACCACAAAACCAGTCATAAGGGTCAGTTTTTCGAAATTGAGATTTATACATCATCTGAAAGGTGAATCAATAAGCTTTCTATTGATGTATGGTTTGCTAGGATCAGACAATATTTGAAAATCTGGAATCTGAGGGTGCAAAAAAATCTAAATATTGAGAAAATCACCTTTAAAGTTGTTCAAATGAAGTTCTTAGCAATGCATATTACTAATCAAAAATGAAGTTTTGAGATATTTACGGTAGGATATTTACTAAATATCTTCATGGAACATGATCTTAATATCCTAATGATTTTTTGCATGAAAGAAAAATTTATAATTTTGAGCCATACAATGTATTGTTGGTTATTGCTGCAGATATAGCTGCTGCTTATGACTGCTTCTGTGCTGCAGGGACACATATTATACCGTTTATTTAAAATATTAATTTACAGCAATATTAATAGTGATGCTTGGCCTAACAAACACTATAAATTATGGATAGTGTGTTTGCTTTTTTAAATTAAATTTTAAAAATATAAGCTCAAAATTTCCCAATGCAAAAGCTCAAAATTCTATACAACCCTATAAACATAATGAGAGGGAATATGAGAGATAATGTATGCAAAACAAAATATAGTTTGGAAATGCAAAATTTTCTTACAGCCACAAAAAAAGCATAGTTTATCTTGCATGTCAATAAATCAATTATTCCAGCAGGAATATATTAATTAAGCTGTATCTCACACGACTGTTTATTTTTACATTTCAAGTCCATCTGAGACGTCTTAAGTCACCTAGAAATTACAGATAAACCCGATTTAGAGGGTGCTCTACCATTTATTTAAAAAAAGTGTTCAATAAAATATACACCATTTACAAAACAACATTTGGCAATACGTCTGGAGGCCATTTCTCTGTCCTGTACTCTAGTGTCAAATTACATCAGTATCGGTTTTCTGGTTAAAATCCTTTTAAAAACCGATCTTCACAATAACTCCAGAGTACAATGAAAGGGCCTCCTGGCCGCACACACACACACTCACACATACACTCACAAGGGAAAGATACCATACAAAAATAAAATAGGATATGTTTCAGATAGATAGATATACCGTTTCTGCAGTATCTCAAATAAAATGCCAGGTTGGATTGACATAAAACAAGTAGGCCTAAAGAACAGAGACGAAGCACAACAGCTATCATGCGGTCGCATGGCCACTGACAACATAAACATCTGTTTAGATAACCGTATGCATGAAACTAAAACCCAACGTTTGCAGTATTGTGGTTGACCGTAGCAGCAGCAGAAGACACTGATTTGACGGCTGTGTTCAAAACCTGGCGAGCTGCACATCTAGATGCACAAAATGCATGTTTAAGTGTTTTATCCTCTAGCTCAAGGGTTTTCAACCTTTACAGACCCTAGAAACAGCACTTTAAAACAACTTTTATTAAAAATATAAGAGTAATGTAATTCTAAGCACATCATTAGTTCATGTTTTCACATGGTTTAAGCAGCATTTCTTCTCTCCCGGTTGAAAACCCTGGATCTAGTTTTTAAAAAAACACCTTGAGATCGATCAGAACCTGTAATGAAACATCGAGAATTATTATTATTTTTTTTTTTTGTAATTTCCAAAAGAGCCATTTAGCATCTACAGCATTTCTAATGTGATCTAAAGAAGCGTACAGCGTAAAAAGTGCACAGACAGTCACTGAGTTTTGAACACAGCTAATGACTTCAATATAAAGACACGAGATCGAGCTGGAAAAACATCCATCCACCACCGTTTCCTACTGGAGTACCTTCACGGGCCCCCAGGGGTCCACACTGTAAAAAAAGTGAAATGTGCAACGTGTAAAAATGCTTTCATTGGTGTAACCTAATGTCATTTTCATTTCTAGGTTACCTGAGAAAACGCTTTTACAGTGCATGGACCCCTGGTCGAAAAGCCTGGCTCAATGCATGCTCCATAAAGACCTTCTTGAGAACATCTCAATGTAGCTGAGAAAGTTTAGACCGAAACGATCTGTAGAAGATATAATGGAACTTTTCGCAAACATCGAGTCGCTACACTTAAAAATAAAGGTGCTTCACGATGCCATAGAAGAACCTTTTTGGTTCCATAAAGAACCTTTAACATTTCTGCTTCTTTGTGGCAAAAGAAGGTTATTAAAAATGATTATAAAATGGTTCTTTGTGGAACCAAAAATGGTTCTTCTATGGCTTCGCTGTGAACAGTTCGTATAAGAACCATTTTTTCTTTGTGAGAAGAACATTTTAGTAATCTAAAGAAACTTTTTCCACTGTAAAGAAGCTTTTGCGGAATGAAAAGGTTCTATGGATGGTAACGGTTCTTTGTGGAACCACTGATACCAATAAAGAACCTCTATTTTTAAGGGGAGACACTGCAGGCAAAAACACTGTTTTTTCATGCATCTGTCAAGTTTTAAATTTTGGGCTTTTTGGTTTTTCATACATATATATATATATATTTTTTTTTTTCAAACTAGTGGAAAGAAAACATTCAAAAGACACTGTTAAGTCTATTTGTGTCAATAGATTTCATATTTTAAAAGGCCGTGTTCTTTAAAATGATTTTTTTTTTCTGCCATAAATCTACACACCTGTCTGTATCCTGAAGGTTTTTACAGAGGGTTTTGTTCATATATCATTTGCTTGAATATATACAACATTTTATTTCCCCAAAAATTTAAAAAATATATTGTTTTCTGTCCGTTCTAAGCATTTTCTAAGCAGAGTGACGAAAATTAGATCCCTCTGTAAAAACATTTGACTAATATGTCAAAACAAATAAAAATAATTAAACAAGAATTTTGAAACTGACTTCATCCCGTGTTTAGATTTTTGTGCTAGAAGTCTATGCAAAATTAGCGCATGTTTCGTTAAATAATGCCTCATTTGCATATTTAAACCTGACATTTTAGAAAACATTTGTATTACAAAAAATGTTTGCAATTATCAACATAATCAACTGGGTAAGTAAGGCGATAACTATTAGTTAATTTGTTTACCCTTTTCACCTGCAGTGTCTCGCCTTAAGAGTGTAAGCACCTTTATTTTTAAGAGTGTAGCCTACGTTTTGAAACGCAGCCAACGACTTGATGATAAGGACACAACCCTGCTGAAAAAAAACAATAGAAACCATCACAGAAATTCTAATGGTTTCCACTACAAATACCCTTACAAACCATCAACTCGTAACCATTAGAACCATTAAAAATGGTTTTCTGTAGTGTGTTTTGGGACACATTCCATTAGGATTTAATGGTTTTAACAAGCCACCAATAAAAGGTAGACCAATTACCAGTAGAAACCCACAGGGTCCATTACTGTTTCCATTAAAACCAATACAACTCCCAATCCCCTGATAGCACACGTACATCACGGAGACGTCTATTTGACGTCTGCATTACATCTGGAAGACGTTTTTTTTTTTTTTTTGAGTGTTTGCTCATTTGCAATACGTCTATAGGACGTTTCCTTTTAGATGTCATCTATTAGAGATGTTTATAATTTAGAATGCATGTAAAACTGACATCTCGTTTGTACAGCAGATGCTTTCCAGATCAAGCAATCTACATCTCGCAGACGTACGTGTGCTATAACCAGTACAACCATTACACATTTTGTGATGGTGTCTGTTTTTTTTTTCAGCAGGGGAGAGTGGGGCTGAGGGAAAGAAAACATCCGTGCATCCATCCGCGCATCCATCCGCCTTAAACGTGCACCACCGTCGCCGCTTTAGAAGCTTCCAGATCGCTCCGGTAGCGCTCCAGCCAGTCTCTGAGCTCCGAAATCCGGTAGCCTTCTGGACCCCTGCCGCCTTGATACACGACCCTCTCGTCCTTCAGTATGTAGAGGCGCTCAAAATAGGCGCCGTACGCCGAGTTAGACGAGTTCTCCATGGTGTCCACGACCACGGCGCTCCCCTGCGCCTCGCGGTTCATGAGCTCCGCGGCGCGGAGTCTGTCCTCCAGACAGCGGTGCCTAGGGATCTGGTAAGGCGCGTCGGAACTCACCCAGCCGTCTGAAGGATGCGCTTCCTCGATATACACCAGCAGCGAGTCCGCGATGTCCGCGTACTGCCGCGCGACGCGTTGGAACGCCGCGAGGCGCGTCATGAACGGAGGTCAGGAGCAGCTGCCAAAGTTCAGGATCAGGGGTCTCCTCCCGCGGGCGTAGTCCAGGATCCGATGCGCGCCTCTCCGCGACGCGCTGTCCAGCGGAACCACCTCGGTGTTGGGCGCCGCGCCTCCCAGATGCGCCGTCTTGAAGAAGTCCAGCTTGTGGCCGTACCAAACGGCGCGCAGCGACTCGAGCGTGAACATCTTGTTGGAGTCTGACACGCACAGCGGCGGATCGTCGGGGCTGCTCGGGTCGCTCTCTCGCATCCTCGTGAGCACCTTCCTTCGGATGCACAAGAAATCCAGGAGCCAGAGCATCACCGCGGCGAGAAGGAAGCGCGGAAGCAGCATTACGCACACGGCGGCGTTTTTCAGCGCCGTTTGGACACCTGCGGATCCATGCAGCATCTCCATCCCCACAGATACAGCCTTGTCGTTCTGTGCGCTTTCCTCTCTCTCTCTCTCTCTCTCTCTCTCTCTCTCTCTCTCTCTCTCTCTTTCTTTCTAGCTCCGAGTTCCGCTTTTTATAGGACTAGTAAGGATTTGAATGAAAAACAACACGCCTCCGCACCCGTGCCGCCTCCTCACATGGAGGGGATTACCTCCCGTCAACTCTCCTGTCTGGAGGAGAGAGAGAGAGAGAGAGAGAGAGAGGAGGGGAGATGCGAGCGAACGCAACACGCTGCTTGTTTGACAGATCCACTTTGGAATGCATCGGTGCTTGTAATGCATCGCGTCAAAAAAAAAAAAAAAAAATAGAAATAAAAAATCCTCTAGCTGGACGCTAGATGCTGACAGAGATGTTTGACGTGACTGTTGCGTTTTTAACCGATTCATCGTGTCAGGACGTGAACTTGGTGAAGTCGACGTGTGACAGTTGCATTAATGCATTGGTGGTTTACATCCATCCTGTCAAGACTTGTTTCTTATGAAAACTGTAATTGTGAAATCGAGGAAATATAGAGAGGGGGAGATGCTGAAATGTTGGAATATTTGACACGACAGTTGCGTTATTTTAATGCGTTGGTGGTATAAATTCATCACATCAGGACATGTTTCTTATTGCAATGGTGAAATCAAGACAGAGAGATAGATGTTAGATCATTTGGCATGACTGTTGCATTGCTGGTTTAAATGCTTCTTAATGCACAACATGTTTCTTATTAAACTTGACATAAGAGAGAGAGAGAGAGAGATGCTGAGGCAGATGACAAATGATTATTTAATAAACAATGTATTTTAATGCATTGGTGTTTTTAATGCATCAAGTCAAGAATTGCTTCTTGAAATGTCTCAGTAACTGGAGTCAAGAAAAGAAACAAGAGCATGCTGCTTGTAGTGCATTGCATCAAAAATGCTTCTCGGTAAACACTCGATGCTGACAGATGTGAGATCACGTGACAGTTGCATGTTTCTCAATGCATCGGTGGTTTTAATGCAGGACGTGCTTCTTATTAAACTTGCCATGGTGAAATCAAGAGAGAGATTTCAGATTGTTTGATACAGCGGTTGCGCTTTAAATGCATTGGTAAAAATGCTGCTTAATGAAAATACATAATTGGTGGAGTCAAGAGAGATGCTGAGACAGATGTTAGATTATTTGACAAATGGCTGTTGCATTTTCTTAATGCATTGTGTCAGGAGGAGCTTCTTTATGAACTTGCGATAAAGTTGTTTTTCATGATTTGACATGATAATTGTGATTTTTAATGCATTAGTGGTTACAGTGGTTAAGTGCATTATGTAAAAGTGCTTCTTAATAAAAACAGTGGTGAAAATTGTGAGAGAGATAGATGTGCTGAAATAGATGACAAATGATCATTTAATTAGATTATTTGGCAAATGACACTTTTAATGCATTGGTGGTTTTGGAGAGAGGCGTTAGATATGACAGCATGAAAAATTATAGTTGTGCTATTTAATGCTATAGCACTTTTGAGGCATGCATAATGCAGTTTTCATGAAGTATCTCAAACATTTTAATGCACTGTGTCAAGAAATGCATCTTAATGGACAAAAATGGTGAAACTGAGAGAAAAAGAGATGAAACATTCTGTACTTTTTAATGCATTGATTTTAAATAATGTCACATGTTACTGACAGCAGTCTGGAATGACTTAATGAGCATGCACTAATGCACACAGAGGAGTCAGTGTGACGTTTAAAGCAAAAGACGTAAGCACAAATCACGGCATGCATAAAATCAATTTATGACATTCCCAAACAAGCAAACATAGAAACGCCATTAAATGTGCAGTTGTATATACATTGCATTGTGTGAGCAGTCGGATTAAACCCCGACTCTCTCAGGAGCATAAACAAGCTTATGTGCAATGTGAATGCACGTTCCAGCATTCCAGCCAAAATGTCATGATCCCTACTGAATGTATTGTATGTACTGTTCATTTGCTTCAACGTTGCTTATACGCTAATGAGCTTAAATCCTAACTTTACCTATTCCACAGAAACCTATTTACAGGGGAAACACTACATACCTTGTAAACAAAATCCCTTCCCTGTAATCCTTGTGATACAATGCTTGACACAGTTTTTCAGATCAATTGTTTTTAATCAGGTAAAACCAGTTACATCTATCTGTGGGAAAACTGGGCCTCTGTGCTTCAGAAGAACATCTGAGCTATTTTGTAGCTCCCATTAATGTCAAAACATGCTAACTTTGCTGAAAATGACACTAGTAATTGGCTAAACAATGCATGTATCATTTTCTTCCTTATCCCAACAGTAAGTGATGGTGTGTTCAGGGAACCTGTTTGAAAACAGTCATTATGTTTTGTATTTGATTAGAAATGCAGTGATTTATTACCTGTTTTGAAGTAAGAACAAAGTCACCAAACAATGCTGCTATATTTATTCATTTCAGAAACCTCTATTTTTGAGCCAATCACCTGAGCTGTAAATATCACATGACACCTCAAGAATACAAGTTCCAAATGTAAGTCCTTTTAGAAACAGGCGCTAAAACATATAATATAATGAAAGAAGGTAAAGTTAAAAACGTCTTGATGCTGGATTTGTGTCAGCTTTTGTCTTCTCCAGATGTTAACTGATGGACTGGAGTGCTGTGGATTATTGTGATGTTTTTATCAGACTCTCATTCTGACGGCACCCATTCACTGCAGAGCATCCATTGCTGAGACACTGATGCAGAGACACATTTCTGAGCACATGCTTTTCCGCAAATGCTCATTTTTGTGTGAATTATTGCTTTAACTAGAACGAAATGAGCTGATTGTCAGTGTGGAGCTGAAAACATCAGTGGGATTTGTGACCACATCCAAGAAAGAAAGTCATTCATAATAACAATAAGTTATTATTTTGACTAAAGATATTTGGTAACACTTTACAATAAGGTCCTATAGTTGCATTAGTTATTGTATTTACTAACGTAATACAACAGTTCATTATTTCATGTTAGCTCAGGTCCATTAAATAATGTTAACAAATGCAAAGCTTAATTTTAATGATATATTAGTAAATTCAAAAAGTAACAGGCAGAAAACCTTTTTCAAATATCTGTCAGTTTTGTGATTTTGGGCCATTAATTTATATATATATATATATATATATATATATATATATATATATCATGTTTATGTGTTTATTTTATTGCAATTGATCTGTTTGTGTTTGTAGCTTTCAATTATAATGCATATCTTTAAAAGTTTTTCCTCCATGTCAGCAGCACTTACATACACCAAAACTTACCGTTTTATTCCTCTCTATATTCTGAAGGTTTCAAACATTTTTTTTTGGACAGCTTTTACAGTATTTTCTAGTTTATGTGATGAAAAGAGAAATCCAAAATCGCTTCTGGAAAAACCTTTAACGCTAATATATCAACAAAATCAAACATGAATTCTGAATCTGTCTTTTTGGATTAATGTTTTCAAAATATATATGCAAATTAATGCATGCATATTTAATTAGCTATGCCTCATTTGCATATATAAATATAATGTTTGAGAAAACGTAATGTAAGCAATCAAACTGGCAAGTGTGGTGATGTTTATCAGTTATTATTATTTGTATTTTTTTAGTGTCTATTTTTTGTTAGTTCATGGGATTTTATTGTAAAGCTTTACCATATTTTTTCTTTTGGAATATCATGCAATGATGAATCGCTCACATAACTACGAGATCATATGTTGACTTTTAAGATGCAAATATTTTTTTTAAAATACAGTGAATTGTTCTGAAAACAAATTCAGATTTAACCTACAGATCCTGAAATATGATATACAAGCAGACCGCAGACATTGGGTTTTAATGCTATTTTTTTATTTTACTTTATTTTTTTTTAAGATGCTCAGTGTTTTTATGCGGTCTGTCAGTAACACCAGGCCAAAAACCTGGATATTCCTCGAAAAAATCATTGAAAACAAACGCTGTTATTCAGCTCGACAGTCTCTCCTGCCAAGCCGAGTCCATGTTTCATTTCAACAAAAACACGGCTGTTACCGTAAAAATTTCCTTGACATGGACTCCTGAGACAGTCAGACATCTCGAAGATCTTGAAAGTGAAGTGGACAGGCAGCAGTGAGCCGCTTTAGGACAGCAGGTATTTGTAGATTGAAAGCAGGCCATCTGTTCCAAGAAACAGGAGAGTGTGCAGTAGATTTGCGATCCTTTCGGCTAACGCTGTTCCCGGCCGAGAGACGTGAGCGTAACATGAGGTCAAGTGCGCTATTCCAGGCCTGATAATAGAGTAAAACACACTTGTCGATGGTGGATCACCTTGCCGCTGAACTCATCCTAATTTTAACTCCTGCTTCTGCTGCTGTCGGTGCAGACCAAGGTCAAGATGCATGCGGTCGTGCCAACCACCGCAAAATAACAAAAATAGCAAAACTTCATTTCAATCTAAAGTGATTTTTGGCATGTTGTGTTTGCGTACGATGCTGCAAAAGCAAACTACGCAAAACAAGGAATCTCCACTTTTAAGAAATGTTCAAATAAATTTGCACAGACTAAGATTAATACATGCTTTAACGGTATTTTTCATAGTTAATTCAATTGAACTAATATAGTTAACTAAACAAACGAAACCATTATAATTTGGAACATCGTGGAATAATTATAAAATATTATATTTTTTGTATGATTATGTTTACATACAATATTGCAAAATAATTACACAAGAAACTTGGATTTAATAATTTCAATAATATATTAGTAAATGTTACAAATTTGCACAAACATGCTTTAAAAGTATTTTTCATAGTTAATTCAATTTAACTAGTATAATTAACTCATGTTAATGAATGAAACCCTATCATAAAGCGTTATTATTTTTTTATTGTTAATTTATTTAGTTGTATTTATATAGTTCAATGTTGGCATGCATGCATATATATATGTATATGTATGTATGCATACAGTATAAGATTAAATATATATACTATAAAAGAGTAATTTATCAAGATATTTTTAAAGTTCATAAATTGTGTTGTTGTTAAAGCTGTAAATCAAACAAAGGTTATTTTTGTACTTACAAAATTCAATGTTGCTTGCTGTTTCTTTGTAAATATTGTTACTGGCCCGTTTTTTTTTTCTTTTCATGCACACTTTTCAGGCGTCTCTTTTTCATTGTGACCTCGTTAGTGTTTTTCCTAATCACAAATGCATACTTCAGACTTCCTAGTTCTGCATTTTTAGCGATCTGAAAGCGCAGAAGAGCGGCGATGAAATATGCTGCTGGCTCCTAACCCCGTTACCTCCAGTAAACCCTGCTAAGAACTTGGCCTGAGCGCTGGGTCACATAAGGACAGCCCAGAATAGGAAAAACAGCCAGTGCCTGCAGCAAACTGAAGAGATCGGCGGAAATCCGTTCGACCAGCAGCGAGACAGCCTCCGCTGCATTAATGGAGAGCAGCACAGGTTTCTCCTTCCAAACCTCTGCTGAAGGATCGGCGTAGCGTAGCAACCGTCGTCAAGGTCCGGTCAGGATTATCCTGCTCAAAAGGCCTGAGTACATACTCGTCATTTAGCAGACGAACAGTGCAGCGTTGCCTGAAAAACATCAGACTTTGTGCATGGAGATACTGATAATGTATTGTGCTTTAAAAGTGCTTTTGTCTTGATTTTACTACGATTTCTCTTCCAAAACCATGTAAAGCGGAGAGACGCCCAGCTTATAAAACAATACCATTAATCAATGACATCTATAAGCACATTTATGTTTTTCGTACATCTTTAAAACCATACTTTATATTATTCAATTATAGTTTAATTATTAATTAGCTTTTATTTTCATTAAAGTCTTTTTTATTAGTTTTTGTTCTTTTAAATGCTTCTATATAGTTTATTTTTAAAATTTTATTTTCAGTTTTAGTTTTAGTTATTATTTCTTTCAGATGCAAGCCAATGAACCACATTGGTTAGTTTGGTATTATTTATATACTATTACTGTTATATACTTATAGTCTTTATTAAAGATTATTATGTTTTTTTTATTTTCAGTTTTTATTTTATTTTAGTTTAATTCTTAGTAGTTTTTCTATGTGCTTTTGACATTTTTATTATTATTATTTTTATTTTAAAACATTACTGTTTAGGTGTAATTTTCCTTTATTTCAGTTTTTTTTATTTACAGTTTTTAATGCTTCAACTTAAATTTATTTTCAGTTAGTATACCAATTATTTTATTTTATTTTATTTTATTTTATTTTATTTTATTTTATTTTATTTTATTTTATTTTATTTTATTTTATTTTATTTTATTTTATTTTATTTTATTTTATTTTATTTTATTTTATTTTATTTTATTTTATTTTATTTAGTGTTTCAACTTATTTCAGTTAGTTGCCAAGGCATCATTTTATTTAATTTTTTATTTTTTTATTGAATATTTAGATTTTATTTCAACTTATTTATGACTTTGGCTGGATTTTTTATTATTATTCTCTAAAAAAAAAAAAAATTCAGATCGATGATTGAAAAGCTCACCCAAGGCCGTTTGTCAGATTCACATTGTGAATTTAAATTTATTTTAATTCATCAGTTGGTTTTGGCAGATGTGCGCTGGTGTATTTTTGGCCGTGACCTGTATTGACTCATTTCAGCCTGAACACAAAGTCCAGTTTTCATGAAACTTAGCATGCATTATTGATATGAGGACATTTTGAGGGAAATTTCTGCCATTACTGCTATAATATTCTCATATGGTTTTAATTGGGAACGTCTAATTTTAATTGACAGTGTTTAATTAATTCTGGGTAAAATATCAGTTGTCGGTCCATTTACTTCTGGAATCCCATCCAGTTTAAAATGAAAATTAAAACATTGAAATTAAAATGAATCAGATAAAACAATAACATGAACAAGAATCATACAGATGAATGCAAAGTAAGATTTGAACGGACGCATGATGAAGATCCACAGCGATGTCTGGTGTCATACGACAGCTTTGTGTTAGTTTCACATCAGGAGTATGTAACGATGTCCGATTGGTGAACTAAAGGTTTATCAGTCAGATCAGTTTCAGTTGAACTCACAAACCTGCTCTGAATGACTCGCTGAACTGATCCGCTTCAGAAGAATCACTGACTCATCTTCTGTTCCTTTCACAAGTAAATCATGTGACTTTGCATCAGTTTTCTTTTAAGCCAGTATCATTTCAGTGTCATTCATATAGTTTTTAAGAATTTGAATTAGATTTTATTTTTATATTTTCTGTTTTCACTTTAATTTTAGTTCATTTTGTTGTATCTTTTAATTATTATTTTAATAAAAAATATATATATATATGTCTATATAGTTTTAGATATTTTAAGTTCATTTAAACAGAAATTAAAAATGTTGCTTTGGCAACTAGTTGAAATAAAAAAGTTTAGAATTTATTATTTAATTTCAGTTTATTTTTAAAATATATATAATTTATAAAATTTATTTTGATAAATGATAAATGCAACAAAAACTGATGTTTTATGTTTTTATGTCTTTTTAATTTTAGTTTAAATAATTTTATGTGCTTTTGTTATTTTTATTTGTTTTGTTTTTAGGTTTAATTTATTTTATATCAGTTTTAGTTTTATTTATTTTCAGTTTATTTAAGTTAGTTTCCAAAGCAACAATTCAATTTTTATGTAAACATTTATTCTATTTTTATTATTATTATTTTTTTAACATTATTTGTTTTTATTTTAGTTTAATATTTAGTTTATTATATATTTTATTATAATGATAATAACCCTGCTTTAACCATGTAGAAATCATCGAGTTGCTTATTGCTTTTATAAAATGATAGTAACAGCAATAAGATAAAGGTCTGATGTTATATTAATGTTTAATATTACCTTAATAATAATTAAACACTCAGACGCTATTACAAACATCTCTTCTTCTTTTCTTGACTGTTAAATGTAATATTACAGTCATATATCGCTCATGTGTTAAGACGCTGGCGGTGTGATTATAAAGGCTCTCTGCCGTGTTGTGAGCGAGTCGGCGCTGAAGGGCCCTGCATTAATTATGCATTGCATTTACATAATCTCTTTGATCCAGGGCTCTCCTCAGTGTGTGGCCCCTCGTCTCAGCTCAGACAGGTAACCTTCATCTCTGCTGGCTTTCAAAAGAAGAAGAGTTGAAGAAAAAAACTCTAGCGAGTGCATTGTGTGTGCATTTTGATTAAAAATACAGTAAAATTGTCAAATATTATTGCAAATTAAAATAACAATTTTCTATGTGAATATGTATTAAACTGTAATTTATTTCTGTGATACGCAACTGAATATTCAGCATCATGACTGCAGTCTTCAGTGTCACATGATCTTCAGAAATCATAATAATATGCTGATTTACTGCTCAAGAAACATCTCTGATTATTATCAATGTTGAAAACATTAATATGTTTGTGGAAACTGTGCTGCACTTTATTTCTCAGGATTCACAGATGAATAAAAAGTTCAAAAGAACAGCATTTATTTGAAATAGAAATATTTTGTAACATTATAAACGTCTTTACTGCCACTTTTGATCAATTTAACACAAGTCATGAATAAAAGTCATAATTTCTTTTAGAAAAATTGCACTGATCCCCAAAATTTTAGATATTATTAAATAATATATATGTAATTTTATTTTTATTTTAGTAATATTTTATTTTTAAGTAACATTTATATTTATTTTATATTTAAATGAATTTGTATTATATTATTTTTATATTTTTTGTAGTTTTAGTTAATGATAATAACCCCGATTCACAGCTTTTTTTTAATTATTTTTTTTAAATGACAATAAAATAAAGGTATGATGTTACAGTTATGCTTAATATATAACTACTGTGCCTTTATTCTAAATTATAATGAGGTATAATACTTTATTATATTATAATGCATTTCTTTTAGAATAATTGGGGAGTATATATATACATACATTTTTTAATATATGTTTATTATGTTAAGCTGCTGTGTGTGTAGAGTGTTCCTAATCGCACACTTAGTTGAGTTTGCATGTTGTCTATGTAGACAGCTCACTAGATATTGGAACAGAGCCCTATAGAATATAGGCTACTCTTCTTCATGCCAGGCTAATAGGTGCTTTTATTTTAATGTTTGTCTTCAGGAGTCCCACTGACGCTGAATAATGAGCCGTAGAGTGTTTTCTTCTGGACAGATCGCGTCTCTGACAGCTCCGTGTCAGTTTATAGCCTCCGACTGTGGCCTCAGTAAAACACAAGCAGATGTTTGTCTTGGCCGCAGAGCTGGAAAGACAACAGAGGCTCGGCAGTGAATCTCAGCTCGCATTATACCGTGTTAAATCATCGCTCAGGAAGTGTCAGGAATTGCTCGGTTTCAGACATCATTTACTGTATTCACCCGTGTAACATGAGCAGAGTCGGCCGTGATTCAGTGTCTAAACTCTCCACATGACCTCAGATGACTGCGTGTGCGTGCACGTTTGATCATGTTTGAGCCTGAAGTGAGAAATTATAATAATTACACTGTAAAAAAAAAAAAAAAATACAATATTTATTATTATTATTATTATTATTATTATCATTAATAATTCTTCTTCGTCTTATGATTGTCAGTGATATATAAGTTCATTGAAAAATCATTGTGGAAATTAATGATGAGCTTGTATAAATATGTATTAATTTGGAAAATAATTCATAATATGAAACAATAATTATAATAATATTATATTAATATAATATTGTATTCAAAATTCAAAATGCACTTTTAATGAGAATTTAAAGATTTTAAAAGTATACTGAGAAATTTAATTTAAAAAAAATTCAGCACAATTAAGCATGTTTGCCTAATTTATTATTATTATTATTATTATTATCATACTGCAATAAATTAGACAAACATGCTTAATTGTCCTGAAAGTGTAATAATTTTTTTTATCATCAACAGTACATTGAAAAAAAAAAAAATTTAAACATTTATTTTTATTTTTCAATATTTGTTTTTATTAGTAGTCAATTAAAACATTGGCATGTGAAAAAAAGTAAAGTAAAACATCCATGTTACTGAAAACCTCCAAACAAACCATTTAGTTATATTAGTTAAATAAACAAATAATAATAATAATGGCAAAATATGTGTATTTTTATTCACATGTACTAATATCAAAAACATTTGAACAAGTGAGGAACAATTTTAGTCTCAAGTAGACTGTAGTGTGTGTTTTTTCCAGAGAAATTAATCTGAAGTCCCTCATACTGTTTTACAGCCACAGGCTACGAGAGAAACAAATACCTGATTTACTGATATGTTAATGAGCTGCTCCTAAATTTAATATTTCAGTGAACTTCGTCCCGGGGACCCGATTACTTAATCATGGCAGAAACCATTTCCTCTGGATTGCGTATTGATTGCTGGTGATAGAGCGAGGAGCTTGTTTGCCAAAGAAAAGCTGAGATTACTGACTGATAAGATGTGATTTTACCTTGTAGAAAACAGGAAGAGCGAACACATGGCCTCGTTTGACCTCGCTCAGGTTAACTGCTGTCATATTTTTGTGCTGGAAAACAGCTAACTGGACTAGAGTTCTCTAGAACACAAACAGAGATTGAGCTGATAGCTCGTATGAGTATTTGTGGACTGTACGGTCGGTCCAGAGACACCCGTGTAGATCCTGACATTAATCGTGACCCTGAAGCACAAAACCAGTCAGAAGCGTCCGTTTTTTCTGAAATTGAGATGCATAAATCATCACAACTATTTGAAAAAAAATCTAAATATTGAGAAAATTGCCTTTACACTTTTAAAAACGAAGAACCTTTAACATCTGAAGAACCTTTTTGCTTCACAAAAGCTGCTTTGAAGGTTCTTCAGATTATAAAAAGGTAAGAAAGAGACGGTTCTTTGACTGAATGGTTCTTTGTGGAACCAAAAATGGTTCTTCTGTGGCATCGCGTTTATTTTTAAGAGTGTAAAGTAGTCCAAATGAAGTTCTTAGCAATGCATATTACTAATAAACATTATTTTTACGGTAAGCAATTTACAATATATCTTCAAAAATATTTTTTTTTTATATACAAAGAAACCTGAAAGCTGAATAAATGCGCTTTCCATTGATGTATGGTTTTTTCAAACAATATTTGAAAATCTGAGGGTGCAAAAAAATCTAAATATTGAGAAAATCGCCTTTAAAGTTGTTCAAATGAAGTTCTTAGCAATGCATATTACTAATCCAAAATAAAGTTTTGATATATTTACGGTAGGAAACTTACTAAATATCTTCATGGAACATGATCTTAATATCCTAACGATTTTTGGCATAAAAGAAAAACTGATAATTTTGAGCCATTGGCTATTGCTACAAATATAGCTGTGCTGCTTACGACTGCTTTTGTGCTGCAGGCTCACATTTGTCTTAATGCAAAGCACTTTCCTTGAGTTTTCCGCTGCCGTGACGTCATTTTCAAAGTGCTGTAAAAATCCGGCTCTTTGATCCCTGAAATTTGAAGGGTCATGCCTCGCTTTAGTTAATCAGACCGTCTGAATTGGCTAGATGTGATTTCTTGGAAAACAGATTGGAATGAGCGTGAAGTTCAGCGAGTGTGAGTGCTGCATTTCGAGATGCGGCATCAAAACGTGGGGTTGTTTGAGGTCACGAGCCGAGGATCAGACTCGTAGTGTTCTGGTAAACATGTTGTTGGAGTGTTTTGTATCTCATCTGAGCAGCAACAAGCAGGCAAACAGCCAGACTGAGAGGGACTAATACAACCTGGACACTTCTCATCTGAACACAGAAACCATCCAGCCTCTCTTTCCTCGCTCGACTGATTTCTCTGTAAATGGTGCGGCAAATAAAGCTGATTTAGTTATTCGACTTCCAGACAGTGACCATCAAACACGAGCATTAATGTTCATCTGCTGCCCAAACAGCTGCAAAAACAATTGTCAGAAAAACGAATTAAATGTGCCAAATTTCACTATTGTGACATGGATTGATTCGCATGAACGCAACTGAGAGTGATTATTCTCAAAATGAAAAATATGAGAGCTTTAATTTTTGACAGTAGTTTGTGTAATCTATGAGTTTAACGTGTTCAAACAGCTGCAAAAATATTTGTCAAAAAAATAAATGAATGCGTCGGATTGTTATTCGTGCCAAATTTCATTATTGCGACAAGGGTTTTTTCGCATGAATGCCGCTGAAAGTGATTACGTGCGTTTTTAATAATGAATGATAATGAAAGCTCAAAATTAGAAATATGACAGAATTTTGCTTTATTATTTTATTAAAGAAATCGATGGGACAAATTGGTATTTGTGCCAAATTTCAGTATTGCGACATGGATTGTTTCATATAAATGCAACTGAAAGTTAAATAAATACGAAAGCTGTAATTTTTGACAGAATTTTGTGTAATCTAATGTGTTCAAACAGCTGCAAAAAATATTTGTCAAAAAAATAAATGATTGTTATTAGTGTCAAATTTCAATATTGCGACATGGATTTTTATTTTGTTGCATGAATGCCACTGAAAGTGATTATTCTCAAAATGAAAAATATGAGAGCTTTAATTTTTAACAGAATTTTGCATAATCTATGGTGTTCAACTTATTTCAAAAATATTTGTCAATGAGAAATGCATCTGAAAGTGATTGTTTTCATTAATAAACAACAAATGAAAGTCAAAATGAGAAATAGGAGAGTTTTAGTTTTTGATAGAATTCTGCTTTACTTTACTGACTAATATTTTTGCAGCTGTTTGAACAAGACATTAATAAATTAATGGATCACATTATTATTTGTACCAAATTTCAGTATTGCGACGTGGATTGTTTCACATAAAGGAACTGGAAATGATTATTCTCAAAATGAAAAATATGACAGCATTAATTTTTGAGTTCTGTTTAATCAAAGGTTGATTCTGTGTTTGTTTTATGTTCAAACAGCTGCAAAAACATTTCTCAAAAATATAAATGAATGCGTCAGACTGTTATTTGCGCCAAATTTCACTATTATGACATGGATTTACTCATATAAATGCAAGTGATTACATATGTTTCCATGAATAAACAATAATGAAAACTCAAAATGAGAAATATGAGAGCTTTTAGTTTTTGACAGAATTCTGCTTCATCATGTTCAAACAGCTGCTAAATTATTCATCAGTAAAATGAATTAACAGGTCAGTTATTAGTGCCAAATTTCAACAACAGATTATTTTGCATAAATGCAACTGGAAGTGATTATTCTCAAATTGAGAAATATAAGAGCTTTTATTTATTTTTTATTTTTTTTGACAGTTCCACGTCACCTAAGGAAAAGTTTTGCTTTAAAACCTGCAAAAATATTGGTCAGTAAACAAATTAATTCACCAGATTGTTACTTGTGCCAAATTCCACACTGTAAAAAGTGATAAGTTGACTTAACTTAAAAAAATTGAGGAAACCCGTTGCCTTAAAATTATTAAGTAAATAATAATTAAAAAAACTTATCACTTTTTACAGTGCATTATTGCGACATGATTTTTTTCAGCTGTAATATGTTTCATTAACGAACCATAATGAAAGCACAAAATGAGAAATATGAGAGCTTTAACCTTTCAGATTAATTCTGTGTAATATAAGAACGATTCTGCGGTTCTGTTTCAACGTGTTCAAACATCTGCAAAAATACCAGTAAAATTAATGAATGGATTGAATTGTTATTTGTTTTTGAACGTTTTTTCTTGGTTACGGAAAACATTACGGAAACATTGCTTGATGCATAAATAATGTTTCTGCACCAACACTAGAAGACTTCACTGAAGACCAGATCGTTTGTTCAGAACCTTGCCAGAACGTTCTGTTAGCGTGTGAATAAATATAAACGTAAAAATTTGCACAGATTTGTGTGTAATCTAGGGAAGATTCTCTGGGTTTGTTTTACCGTGTTCAGAAGAACATGCCGTATTCAAAGCTCAACTCACAGAATTTCTTAACTCGGTGTTAGAACTTGACACGAATGGTTAGACGTTAAATATTTGAAGAGAATTTGCCCTGTTATGAATATTGCATTATGAACTGCGTTCTTTCATTTTTAACTGTATTGTCTTGTTAACAATGAAAATCACTCCAGAGTTGTGTTTTCTACTCGAAAGCCCTTAAATCCAATAATATTGTGAGCAGTAGAAAGTGTGCATGACTGCCGTGTTCTTAAATAGAAATATGTTTTGATTAGTGCTGGACTGAGATGAGTTTAGATCTAATGCATGCAATTCTAATCACAAAACTGAACCAAATTCATTGAGTTTCTGGGTCGATTGGTAAAATCATCTCGTCAAAGGCCTTCCCTGCTGCTGTGACAGTGATTTCTCTTCTGCAGTTGAGGGACTGTTTTTGGGGAATTATTGTGATGAATGTTTAGTCTCAAGAGCTTCTTGTCACAAGCGCTGCCAAGAAAATGCTTTCAAGATAATGACGTGAACCAAAACGATGGAAAGAGACACTGCTTTGCAATGTTTCCATGGTGATATGCCACATGCGTTTCTATCTTTGACTCCGACATCTGTCTGTTTTTCATCCTTTGCTTTCTAATTCTCATTACTGATGTTTGCAAAGTCAGGGATCAGTTATTTGATTTGATCTGAACAAACCATGAAAATTAGAGGTGCAAAAGATTAAAAAAAAATAATAATAATTGTGACTTTATCTGAGAATTTTGACTTTGTTGTACACGATTATGCAAATAGTCAAAATTGCGAGATATAAACACAGAATTCTGACTTTTCTCTCAATTTTGAGTTTATATCTCACAATTCTGACCTTTCTTTTTTAGAATTGCAAGAAAAAAAGGCATAATTGTGAGATAGAAAGTTTCAACTACTTTTTGAAAATGTTTATTCTGTGGCAGAAAACAAAACAGAATTGTGAGGAAAAAAAAAATTTGAATTGCGAAATGTAAACTCAGTTTTGTGAAAATTCAGAATTCAGTTTGATTTTCACAATTCTTACTTTTTTGTTTCAGCCTCAGAATTAAAAAAAAAAGGTATTTCATAAATTTCAACTTTTTTCTCGCAACTCTGCGTTTATATCTCATAATTGTTTTAGTTTTTTTCCTGCAACAGAATAAAAAAGAGGTTATTGCTTTTTTATCTCTTAATTCTCACATTTTTACTAATAGAAAGATAAAAAGTTGCAATTATTTTTTTATTCTGTGGCAGAAAAAGTAGCGAGAAGTAGCGAATTTTCTGCAAAATTTTGTGGTTAAAAAAGAGCTGATTAGTTATGTTGAGTGAAATCTTTTAAGGACAACACTTTATTTTAGGGTCTCTTAACTAGTTGCTAGTTTAGCATGCATATTACTAGAATATTAGCCATCTATTAGTAGTAATTAAGCACATATTAATGCCTTATTCTACATCCCTAATCCTACCCAATACCTGAACTTAACAACTACCGCATATAATAAGCAGCAAATTAGGAATTTATTGAGGGAAAAGTTGTAGTTAATAGTGAATAAGTGTTCCCTATTCTAAAGTGTTACCAAACATTTCTCTCCTGAAGCGTTTTAGTTAAACGTTCGTGTATCATTTTTTAAATGTTACTAATTATTTCAGAAGGTTCCGAGAACTTTCAAATGTAACGTTCCCATATCGTTTGCAAAATGATACAATGGAACTTTCTGTTAACATTCACATAACCAAGAAAAACAAAGTTACTAAAACATTTAGAAACCTGGACTTTTTGAGAACGTTCAGAAAAACGTTGGTCTAGCCGTATTTTGTATTTTGTTAGCCGAGAGGACTAATCGGCGGCGTGGAGGGTTATTGTTGCGCAGATGATTGCAGGATTAGGTTCTTTAGGAGAAAACAGGTATGAGTTTTAATGAATCAGCGGTTGATTCATACGCTTGCTACGTGCGCCGAGTCGCAGAGGAGGAGGAAATCAGGACGGCATGAGGACTCCAGGCGCTTCACTCTCCGTGGGTCTCTGTCGGGAATGCGAGGGGAAGGGGTGATGGGAAACAGCCTTTTAATGGAAAAACAGCCGCTTTGGCTGAAGCCCAGAGGAGTAGCGTGGGGTCAGACAGGGTCGTGACCGGGGTCAGGTCAGGAGTTTGGAGCGGGAAATGGTGGGGTGTTCGGTCAGGTGTGACGGCTTTGATTCGGAGGCCCGTACAAACCACCGCTAACTAGCACCTGGTGAGATGTTGCGTTTAATAAACAGCTCTGGTTTTCAAAGAGGAGAGCAGCTGGAATCACTACACAAAAACCCATCGCATGCGTCAAACAGCAGATGCAAACGCTCCAGCTGCTTCTGCCCTGCTTTCCTCCACATCTCTTATGAATGGAGGAGATAAAGTCACTCATATTTCTTTGGGTCACACTTTATTTTGATAGTCCACTTTAGAGATTCTGAAAAAATACTATAGTAATAATACTAGTGCTGTCAAACGATTAATCGTGATTAAATGCATCCAAAATAAAAGTTTTTGTTTACATAATATGTGTACTGTGTATATTTATTATGTATATATAAATACACGCATGCATGTATATATTTCAGAAAGTTTTTATTTTTATGAAATATAAAAATATATTTTTTATAATGTAAATTAAATGACTGTAAATATAGACATGCATGTGTGTGTATTTATATATCCATAATAAATAAACACAGAACACACACATATATTATGCAAACAAAAACCTTTATTTTGGATGCGATTAATCGCGATTAATCGTTTGACAGCACTAATAAATACTTGAGTTTTTTTTAACCATACTATAGTAAAGTACTTGTATTAATTTGTTGTGGTAATTCTATAGTTGCTGTGGTAATATAACAACTATAGTAATATAAACAAATTACTTTACCCAGTACTGTACTAAGTTTTCTACAACTATAGGACGGTATATTATACTACAATACACTACAGTGTACTATAGTAAAAAATTAAGTATACTACAGTGTTTGTTACAGTTTATCAGTTCGCTATAGTTAATAGTGCAGTATGCTGCTGTAGCATTCATTAACAATGTTGTAAATACTATAATATATACAGTATAATACACTTTACACTGTAAAAAGTGATAAGTTTAGTTAACTTAACTTAAAAAAATTGAGGAAACTCGTTGCCTTAAAAATGATTAAGTACATAATATTTTTTTTTTTTAAAGTTAAGTGAACTTGACAATTCAGTTAACTTATTTTTTTTAATTATCATTTACTTAAAAATTTTAAGGCAACGGGTTTCCTCTATTTTTTTTAAGTAAAGTCAACTTATCACTTTTTACAGTGTATAGTATGGTTAAAAAAAACTATTTACTATAAATTACTATAGTATTTTTTGGTAACACTTTATTTTAAGGTGTCCTTGTTACACGTTATATGTACTTACTATTATAATAACAATAAATTATGCACAATTGCATGCAAGTAACCCTAAGCCAAATCCTAACCATATAGTAAGTACAGTTAGTAGTTAATTAATATTACTCAGTACTTAAATGTATAATTACACTGTAACAAGGACACCTTAAAATAAGTGCAACCTATTTTTAAGTAACTTTGCAACTACATGTAAACTAATAAAATGTAGTTGCAAAATGACTTACTGTTAGTAGAATGTTTAAAGTGGACTATCGAAATAAAGTTTGCTCTGATTATGATCTGTTGATTATTTCTTTAGTGGATGTTAATCAGACAAAAAGAGTCGAATTGTATTTCCTATATACTGAAAAAATATTATTCCAATCCTGTCCAATGTTCACCTGCAAGGCTATGAAAATAAATACAAATGTTCCCATGTAGGCAATGCTATGCATAAGGTGCACAAAAGAGGTAAAAATATAAATATTACATTAGAACTATTTTTCTCCCATAGATTTACAGCATCCTAGGTATCAGATTTAGGTTATAAAAACGCTGTTTTGAAGACGTTAAAAGATCTAGTTTTCCTGTCATTTTTTTAACATTTCTTACAACATTCGACTAACTCTTTCACCAAAGTATAATGTTATTTGAACGTTTATTTTTAGTACCCTAAAAATGTTAAAATGATGCAATGATGCAACGTAACAGACCCACAATTTAGTTCGGCAACGCATGACGTCGCTCATTCAAAGTACATGAGAACGTTATGCACCGTAATAATTAGCGTTTGAAGTTTGTGCAGATCGCCAGCACTCAGAACGATTAACAGTAATAGTGACCAATATAAAACGTGTTTACACTTAGTTGAGTTTTTATAAGAATCCTATAAAAACAAAAATAGGCACCAAATAGGTGCCACAGAACAAATGTGTTTTATTTATTTTTTTGACATTTCAATCATACTGTCATGTGTTTATGTCCCATCCTTTCTTGTCTTTATCAGCATTTTAATCTGTCTTGTAGATGTCCTGGAAACCAAGGCTCACTTAAAGTGGGAACTAAATGTCTTTTCCAACTTGAGAACTATATACAGTCACAAAGAATTGTTTATTACACAGAATCTGTGCCAATATCACGGAGCATGACTATGTCAGCATCACTTTGGCCACTGAGTGCACTCTTCAGTGCATCCTATAAATGTTATGTCATGTGTCTTTCACACATCCAGCCTGTTTTTCTTCATCAGTAACATTGGAGCCGTTGAATTATATCTTTAGACAACAGGTTAAGTAAAAATTTGAATATGCAATATAGCGCATAAATTTAGCAAAATGCTCCTCTTCATAGTTATTTTTATGAGCTCGTGGTTATTCTGAGGTAAATATTGTTACGTGGCATTGTTTACAAGCTTTAAACGTTTTCTGCAGCTCCGCACTGAATGAACGATTACTTGAGACATTTCAGTAAGTTGTACTGTAGGCTATTTTATAAAAGCAGTCATAAGCAGCAGGTATATTTGTAGCAATGGCCAAAAATACATTTTATGGGTCAAAATTATCCATTTTTCTTTTATGCCAAAAATCATTAGGATATTAAGATCATGTTCCATGAAGATATTTTGTAAATTTCCTACTTAATTTCTGATTAGTAATATGCATAGCTACACTGTAAAAAGTGAAAGTTGACTTATCTTAAAAAAAATGAGGAAACCCGTTCAGTTAACTTATTTTTTTAATTACCATTTACTTAAAAATTTTAAGGCAACAGGTTTCCTCAATTTTTTAAAGTTAAGTCAACTTATCACTTTTTACAGTGTAAGAACTTCATTTGGACAACTTTAAAGGCAATTTTCTCAATATTTTGATTTGATTTTTAATTTTTTTTTGCACCCTCAGATTCCAGATTTTCAAATCTGACTTAACTTAAAAAAATTGAGGAAACCCGTTGCCTTAAAATGATTAAGTACATAATAATAATAAAAAAAAAAGTTAAGTGAACTTGACGATTCAATTAACTTATTTTTTTTTCAGACCATTTATTCAGCTTTCATGATGTATAAATCTCAATTATACATAATTATAATTATAATTATATAATTAGCAAAGCAAGCAGGAAAAAAGATAAGTTTATATAGTCGCCAGTGGCGACAAATGAGTATTTTTGGTTGCAAATTTGCAACCTTTGTAGTCGCAGTCTGGAGCCCTGAGCTAACACGTTTTTCTCCAGTCTGTCAGAGATGTTTGTACATGTAGAGCCGTCTTCTGTGTCTGGCTGTATAAATGCTCTCCTTGGAGCTATTCCGCTTCTCCTGCCCTTGTAAAGCCACCTTAATAAAGTTGAGGAGAGCTCAGTTTAAGGTCAGAGCCAATAAGAGGCATGCTATCAGAACCCTATTCCTGGAAAGAGGCTCTTTGAGTGCAGCCTAAACTGAAATGTGGGGTATTGTGGAGTGTGTTAAATGTACAGTAAGTTAAACAATTTCATTGGGTTTTCCTTACATGTCTCGCTGAGTTAAACTCACATTACGTAACCAGTGGTGGAGTGGAAGGATCTCAGAGTGTTTTGACAACTCACACTTAATCAGACCGTTAAACATAACACAGACAATCCAAACACCTTTCACGCCGCTAAAAATAGCAATGAGGGTAATGCTCAGGATTAACTAGTTCTCAGTAAGGAGGTCTACTTCTCTAGTAAACGGCTGACGAAGTTCTGGTTATCGTGTGAATGAAGAGCTGAGCACGGCTCGGTGTCGTTTGAGGGCACGTCCATAAACGATTAACATCGTACACTTTGAGCACTCGCTACCAAGAAGACAACGTGCAGAGACCTAATTTTATGCGATGCAATTTACTAGTAGGATTTCTGGTTAAGACGGAAGGAAAATTTCCTGGTGGTTAATTGCAAAGTAGTGGAGTTTTGGACTTTTTGAGGAGAAATGTTTCTGACAGTCTTTTAAAAAGTAACTGTACATATAAAGACTATATATATATATATAATTTTTCCCAATTTTTTTAAAGTATGCAATTTTTAAAGATAAAGCTGATCCACAGTTATTTTTCTTTTTCCTTCTTTTTTTTTTGCAAGATGCATGAAATGCATGTTTGTATTTTGCATAGTAATTGATTACATGTAATCTGGATTACGTAATCAGATTCCAAAAAAATGTAGTACATTTAATTGGATTATATTACATTTTGAAACATTCTTAATCAGACTTTTTATTTATTACATGATTATACATTTTTCGCACAATAGCTCATTCTAATTTATCGCAAATTATTCTTTTTCATCTTTTAAATTTTCCTTTCTGAAATAATCTGCCACTTTTATAAATTCAGAAAGTCTTAGAGGTTAACGTTTATATGAATTATCACTCATTTGTTTATTTTACCATGTATTACTATGTCTTTGGAAGGTCATTTTATTCTTATTTACCTATATTTACTCGAAATAAGTTACATTAATTAATTAACTAACACATTTGCATGCTCACAGTTCTCTAACGTTGGTCACATGACATGCAGGTAAACAAAATATTTAATATATTTTTGTAAGTGTTTTGTTTTGATTATTGTTATTTTAAACTGACTTATTTTAATTTCATAATTTTCTGATTTTATTAATTAGTAACTTTTCATTAAGCTCACAAACCCCCTGCAGTTCCTTCACAAACCCCATTTTGAAAAACCTTGACTTGGAGTAATATTTATTGCGTTTCATGCTAATAACAACGAATGGAATATATTTTCTTTCTCTTTGTATTTTTTATGTCAATATGGTACAAGATTATTCCATTTAAATCAGTGTGATAAAGAAGGTACTTCAAAAGTAATCAGAAAGTAGTCTGACTATAATACCTAAAATGTGTAATGTAGTAATGGATTACGTTACTAATTACAATTTTATCATGTAATTTGAAATCAGTAATAGACTTCATAAGTAATCAACTGATTTTGCAGCATGCTAAATGCACCATCAGCTATTTTTGTGTATTTATGTGCATTTCTTGTATTGGAATGTCTTTTACTAACAGCAAATCACATTTAATTTATTTATTAACAGGGTCATAAATGTTTTATTATTTTTTCTGATCCCCTGAATACATTCATTTTTAATGCAACGTGTTTTTTGAATTCACCATAAACGCCTCCGTTGTAATTTATCACCTCTGCAAACCATAATTCTGTCTGGTTTGTTTCACAATCTTCAGTAAATTTGCCACAGAAACATATACATGTTCACTGATGGAGCATCAACACATCTGGCAAACATCCGTTAAGTCAACACTTTATCACTTTAATAACATAATAATAACAGCATTCCTCTGTTTGTCTCACTATTATTATAATGACAAGTAGGTGATGATGTGTAATTTATGTGTAGATATGAGGATGGTACGGTGGCCGAGAGCTCAACGCGCTGCAAATAGAAAAAACACCTGCAAATTAAGAAAACAACTTAGTCAATTTTACAACACATGTGCTGCAAATACTCACAACACAACCAAATAAAGAAACGCACTGCAAATAAAATTCTTTATTTGTTTGTGTTGGGAGCATTTGCAGCACCTGCTATCAAACTCATGAAGATGTTTTCTTGATTTGCTGGTGCTTTTTCTATTTGCATGTGTTTTCTGAAATTGCAGCGCGTTGAGTTCTCTCGGCCATAAAGTTACCTAGTTTTGTAGTTTGGTTTCAGTACATGCTTTTTTGGAAGTTTTGAGATCTGATTCTGGCTACCAATAGCTGCTCGCATAAAATTCAAGGCATTGATGTTTGCCTACAAAACCAGCACTGGCTCTGCACCCCTTCACCTAAATTCATTACTTCAGACCTATGTGCCTCTAGAACAGTGGTTTTCAAACCCTGGGATGGGTCGTGAGACTTAAAAAATGGGTCGCCAGGATGATTTAAGGAAAACATATGTATGTAACCAAGTTCAAGACTCAGGAAAGACAAAACCAAATAAACATAAACGAAAGTAACCGGCAGCTGCCTCAGAATCAAATGTGTATTTGTGTTTGCGCTCTGTTTTTGCAGCGTTTTACATTGTAGCAAATCAGAGACATATCTGTTGATTTCAATAACGCAGTGGCCAATCAGAGGAGCTTTAGTGAGTCAGAATCCACTCACCGCTCAGAACATGAGTGTTCTTGTTCAGTCCAGAGTTCTGGAAGCTTGCGACGCGAATCCTCTGATTATAATGAACAAAGTGTAGGTGATGTAAATAAGAGATTAATTGTGTCGTGTTGACAGATTCATTGATTATAGCGGAATTAGAGATCGTGATAAACTGAAATGAGTGACAGCTTTTTAAGGAAATGCACTCTGCACTTTGTAACAGAGTGACAGAAGCGTGAGGCGTGCGGATCCATGTGCAAGCTTTTTATTGACAGATGTGGTCAGCAAACACAGGCAGGGTGAAACACTAGCAAACAGGTATGGCACGGGCAAAACACAAGAATATTCCTAGGGCTGGTGTAGGTCATCGATTGGCGAACAGAATCCAGAGGGCTTGACAAGAAGAGTAATCCAGAAACACGAGCAATAGTCCAGACGAGGTACAGACAGAGTCCGAGTGGCGAGACAAGGGTTAATCCAAGGTACACAGGCAGGAATCAGCAAACAAGGCAATACGAAGACAAACAAGGCTCCGTAAGGCAGCTATCACTAGGAGAGTGAAACACGGAAAGGCTTGGTAAGTAGCTAAACGCTAAACAATACTCGGCGATCTGAACAGGATCTGAGTGGGTGTTATATAGTGTGTGTAATAGCTCTCAGGTGAGTGTGTGATTGGTGACAGCTGTGTGATCAGTGCATTCAGCTGTGTATGTGCAATCAGTGCAATGGATGATGGGAACTGTAGTCCGGAGTGACATGTAACAGTCTGTGTGGTGTAAGAGTCAATATGAAGGAAAGGCGACCTCTGATGGCGAGTGGACAGAAGACCATGAACCAGATTCGTAACAGAGCGCTTTCTTTGCTGTATATAGCACATTCTCCATTCAGTATTTAAATAAAAGTTTTGTTTTTCATGCTGCTAAGAGGACCAATGTGGCGTACATGCAACAAACTTTCGGAAGTGACAATCGCATATTCTCTCGAAATCACAATGACATTGTGATAATCATAAGTATGGACTGGACAAAATATGATATGTCAGAATAGATGTGCATGAAGGCAAGCACCCTCACTAATTTCAGAAGCGCCAACAGTGATATGATTTTGGAACAGAGCATCCTTCCGGAGCTCTTCTGTGAGAATCGAGATCGGTCTGTAGCATAGTTGTCTTTCCTTCTTTCTTTCTTTCTATATATACAGTGGTGTGAAAAGGTGTTGGCCCCCTTCCTGATTTTTACATTTTTTGCATGTTTGTCACACTTTAATGTTTCAGATCATCAAACAAATTTAAATATTAATCAAAGATAACACAAGTAAACACAACATGCAGTTTTTAAATGAAGTTTTTTATTATGAAGGGAAAACAAAATCCGGTCACACTTTATATTAGGTGGCCTTAACTACTATGTACGTACGTCAAAAAATAAGTACAATGTACTTATTGTGTTCATACTGTATTGCAAAACACTTTTGCTGCCATTGAGGTGGGATACGGGTAAGGTTAGGGACAGGTGGTATGGATAGGTTTAAGGGTGGGTTAAGGTGTAAGGGATGGGTCAACAGTGTAATTATAAATGTAATTACAGAAATTAATTACAGATGTAATTACATATAGGTATTTTTAAAAATATAAGTACAATGTAAAAGCATGTATGTACGCAATAAGTGCATTGTACCAAATTATTAATTTAAAAGTAAATACATAGTAGTTAAGGCCACCTAATATAAAGTGGGACCCAAAATCCAAACCCACATGGCCCTGTGTGAAAAAGTGCTTGCCCCCTCCTGTTAAATCATGAAAGAACTGTGATTAACCGCATTATTTTAGAAAGCCGAGTTAAATTTCACTAGCCAAACCCAGGCCTGATTACTGCCAGACCTGTTAAATCAAGAAATCACTTAAATAGAACCTGTCTGACAAAGTGAAGCATGTTTAAAGAGCAACACATCATTCCGCGATCTTAAGAAATTCATAAACAGATGAGAAACAAAATAGTTTACATGTATCAGTCTGGAAAGGGTTATAAAGCCATTTCTAAGGCTTTGAGACTCCAGCAAACCATGGTTAGAGCCATTATCCACAAATGGAGAAAACTTGGAACAGTGGTGAACCTTCCCAGCAGTGGCCGGCCTACCAAAATTACTCCAAGAGCACAAAGACGACTCATCCAGGAGGTCATAAAAGAACCCAGAACAACATCTAAAGAACTGCAGGCCTCACTTAATGTCAGTGTTCATGATTCAACAATAAGAAAGAGACTGGGCAAAAACAGCATCCATGGGAGAGTTCCAAGCCAAAAGCCATTGCTGACCAAAAAGAACACAAAGGCTCGTCTCACATTTGCTAAAAAATATCTTGATTATCCCCAAGACTTTTAGGCAAATATTCTGTGGACTGATGAGACCAAAGCTGAACTTTTTGGAAGGTGTGTGTCCCGTTACATCTGGCGTAAAACCAACACAGCATTTCATAAAAAGAACATCATACCAACAGTCAAACATGGTGGTGGTAGTGTGATGGTCAGCTTCAGAACCTGGATGACTTGCCATAATTGATGCTTGCATATAGAACAACCACTGGCTCAGCACCCGTTTACTTGCACTCTCTACTAACAAACTACATCCCCTCCAGAAATCTGAGATCTGCTAGTGAACGACGCCTCGTGGTACCATCACAGAGAGGCTCAAAATCACTCTCCAGAACATTCTCGTTCACCATTCCTGGCTGGTGGAACGATCTTCCCACCCCTATCTGGATTGCTGGATCCCTGTCAATCTTCAAGCAACAACTGAAAACTCATCTCTTTCGACAGCACTTGACTTCATCCTAAACTTAAAAAAAAAAAAAATCTCTACTTATTCCTTCCTTTGGTAGTTTGTATTTATTTGAACAATGCCTGAGACTTGGTGTTGCAAGCACTTCGTCTGTCTGATTGCCTCTTCAAGATGAATCGCTTTATGTATTCCCCAATTGTAAGTCGCTTTGGATAAAAGCGTCTGCAAAATGACTAAATCTAAATCTAAATCTAATTGATGGAACCATGAATTCTGCTCTCTATCAGAAAATCCTGAAGGAGAATGTCCGGCCATCAGTTTGTGACCTCGAGCTCAAGCGCACTTGGGTTCTGCAGCAGGACAATGATTCCAAACACACCAGCAGGTCCACCTCTGAATGTCTCAAGAAAAACTAAATGAAGGTTTTGGAGTGGCCAAATCAAAGTCTGGACTTAAATCCAATTGAAATGCTGTGGCATGACCTTAAACAGTCCATTCATGCTCGAAAACCCTCCAATGTGGCTGAATTAAAACAATTCTGTAAAGAAGAGTGGGCCAGAATTCCTCCACAGCGATGTGAAAGACTCATTATCAGTTATCTCAAACGCTTGATTGCAGTTGTTGCTGCAAAGGGTGGCACGACCAGTTATTAGGTTTAGGGGACACGCACTGTTTCACACAGGGCCATGTGGGTTTGGATTTTGTTTTCCCTTCATAATAAACAACTTCATTTAAAAACTGCATGTTGTGTTTACTTGTGTTATCTTTGATTAATATTTAAATTTGTTTGATGATCTGAAAGCATTAAAGTGTGACAAACATGCAAAAAAATAAAAAATCAGGAAGGGGGCCAACTCTTTTTCACACCACTGTATGTATATATATATATATATATATATATATATATATATATATATATGGGTCGCGTCAATTTAAAAAGAAAAAAATATGGTCGCTCTTAAAAAAGTTTGAAAACCACTGCTCTAGAAGCTTGCGTTCTCTGCAAGTGAACAACGCTTTATTGTTCATCCCAAAGAGGCACAAAATCACTTTCAAGGACTTTTACATTAACTGTTCCCTCCTGCCCGACTCAATCCCAGCAGCTGAGTCCTTAGCCATCTTCAAGAATCGACTAAAAACACATCTTTATTTGACACTCTAACTCTAGCACTCTCTATTCTAATTCTATTCTTCTTCTTTTTTTAAAAATCCCCTTTTAGACTTGCACTCTATTCATTTACTAACTGCTTGTTTTCTTGAAAAAAAAAAAAAAAACTAACACTAGCTTCTCTATTGTTTTTCTATTCTATCTGTTTTCTTTTTCTTTTTTATATAATTTTTTATACCTTGCTACGTGTACTGTGTTAAGCTAACTGAGACTTGTCATAGCACATGCATATCGTTGCTCTTTTGTTGATTTTGATTGCTTCTATTGTCCTCATTTGTAAGTCGCTTTGAATAAAAGCGTCTGCTAAGTGACTAAATGATTCCATCTGATTCCCGAGCTCTGTATTGCCTTATGTTTCCAGAAACGCTGTCGTCTGTGATTTTAATTGAGAATCAGATGGTCAGCTGTAGGTTTCTGCTGAAATGCATCAGTCTAGATGGTTATGGAGGTGGGTGAGAGTGAATGTGTGATGCATGTGATAGCCGCCCGCAGCTGTGAGATGAAAGCGAGCGATAGTGTTTCCCTGTGGGCATCGAGCCCAACCATGCCATTGGAGTTCCCTCTTGAAACGCTGCCAAAATGTCAGTCCTGATGAACAACATGCTCTCCCACCATCCTCCTGCTCTCAACCAGAGCATAGTGTGCTCCGATTCATCATTGTGCGTCATGTGCATTTGTAAGGACATGCTGTTTTTTTGTATTTTTTTCAGCTATGCGGTTTTGAAATGTCGGATATGTTTGTCTAAATGTGAGTGAGTGCTTGTTTGTGACCTTCTGTAAGTCTTATCTCACTCTGATAGCGCTAAAATTCATATGACCAATCCATTTGTTATTGTTGTTCAGTTGGTGTGATAGTAAATGTACGTGTGTTGACACAGTTTGAAAACAAATTACGAAACGTTTTGAGGGTACATCATGTTGAAAGATCTGTTCCAAAACTGTTGATTTATGTAAATGCATTCCTCTCTGGCTCTTGTGCCTTGTTTTGTTCCTTTAAGGCCAAATAAAATCAGGCCAATGCTATATGAACAAACCCCTCAGTAAAAGCCTTTGGGTGTATGTAAGAGCTGCTGAAGTGGAGAAAAAACTTTTAAAAATATGTATTGGAATTAAAATCTACATAGACAAATAGAACTTTAAATATACTTTAAAATTAAAGTGGATTTTGATGATTTCTTTCCACTAGTCTGAAGCAACATGTTACCCACAATCTTAAAACTGACAAATGCATAAAAAAACTAAGATACAGCCAAGTGAATTTCCATTGCTGTTCATTTGGTTTAATGGCAGATGCACGTGTGTTGACACAGTTTGAACACAAATTACGAAACGTTTTGAGGGTACATCATGTTGATAGATCTGTTCCAAAACTTAGCAAGTTACTTGTTGATTTATGTAAATGCATTCCTCTCTGACAGTACTATTTTAACGCCAAAATATGGTTTGCGCTGGCGCAAGCTGTTAGTAAAACTGGCCCTTACTGTGCAAACGGTCGCTAAAATTATAAAAGCGCTAGAGGAATACTATGATAATGCTAAGAAATAACCAACTGAATTGTTATTGTTGTTCAGTTTGCTATACAGTAAATGTGCGTTTACAGTTTAAATGCATTATGAAATGTTTTAAGGCGACATCGAATTTATAGATCTCTTCCAAAACTTAGCAAGTTGCTTGTTTATTCATGTAAATGCATTCCTCTTTGTCTCTTGCGCCCCAATTCTTTCCATGAGAAACTTTTTAATTAACAGTATTTAAGTTGCTTTTGCTCTTTTGTGTCACACTTGTCCTGTATGAATGGCTCCTAAAATTATAAACGTGTGAGAAGATAACGCTAAGATACAGCTGAGTGAATTTGTGTTTAGTTCATTTAATAGTAGATGTACTGTACATAGATTGACAGTTTAACCACAATTGTCCAAGTTGAGAAATCTGCTCCAAAACTTAGAAAGTCACTTGTTAATTCATGTAAATGCATCCCTCTTTGGCTTTTGTGCTCCGTTTCGTTTCATGAGAAACTTTTTTGTTAACAGTATTAAAGTTACTTTTTTTTTTGTCCTTTATGAATGGCCCCTAAAATTAAAAAAAAGTGTCAGAAGAATGCTATAATAATGCTAAGATATACAACTAAGTGAATTATTGTTCAGTTTAATAGTAAATGTATGCATTGGCGTAGTTTGAACACAAATTATATGAAACATTTTGAAGGTACATTGAGTTGATAGATCTGTTCCAAAACTTAGCAAATGTCTTGTTGATTCTTGCAAATGCATTTCCTTTTTGGCATTTGTGCCACATTTTGTTCCATGAGAAACTTTAAGATTTTTGTTAACGGTATTTCAGCTAAATTTTCATTATACCTAGCTCAACGGCATCTTGAGACCACTATGTTTTGGTCTTTTCCGTCATGCTTCATCTAACTGTTTTGTACATTTACTGTGCAAATGGTCCCTAAAATGATAAAAGTGGTAGTAGAATGCTCTGATAACACTAGGATACGGCTAAGTAAATTGATATTGTTGTTCAGTTCATTTAATTGCACATGTATGTGTGTTTGAACACAAATTATTACATTATGTTGATAGATCTGTTCCAAAACTTAACAAGTGTAAATACATTTCCTCTTCGGTTTTTGAGTCCCATTTTTTTTCCATGAGAAACTTTTTTCTTAACAGTAATTTAGTTACCCTTAGTTGACCGTAGTTCAACAGCATCTTGAAACCCCTTTGTGTGAATGTTGTTATTGTTTTTGACTTTGTTGGATGTAATCAATCATTTAGTCAGTGATACACGGGTTGCATAACAGCCTTGCACTACATCAGGTTAATCGGAAAGCGAGGATCGTCGTTTACTGTGAGTCAGGCGTTACCGCAATGCGGGTCAAGTAATTACGGCAACCGCTTTTTAAGAGTAAAGGCCACGCTGTCCCTCGGGTGGCCCGAGTTAAACAGAAGGGAAAGAATTCTGTTTGTCTATGCAAAGCAAAGTCCAGAAGTGCTTTAGCGGGGATGGTGAAAGTTTCAGGAGTCAATCTAGGACAGCCAGGGGCTTCGGGGTTCACCGTCAATACACACAGACCCTTAAACTCATTTAACACAAGCTGATAGCATCAAGCCTTCTCTCAAAATCATTAAACTGCCACGTTTTGAACCTCTGGGAATGTGTAATATTTTCTAGCTGTGCATCTTCACCTCATGGCACCTTTCTTACATGGAGAAAAAAAACTTGATGGAAGGACGACAGTGTTTTATCATAACGTATTACGTATCTTGTCATGAACAGGTGCAGATAATAGTGTGTTAAGTAGGGCCCTATGAAATCTATTTTATTTTTTCCAAATTTTCTGTTTTAATTTTTCTGGACTCCTTTTTTAATGGCTTTAAATTTTATTAATCAAAAAGCATGTCTGATTTATTAAAATTAGTGCTTTCAAACGATTAATTGCCTCCAAAATAAAGGTTTTTGTTTACATAATACATGTGTGTGTACTGTGTATATTTATTATGTATATATAAATACACACATGCATGTATATATTTAAGAAAAATATGTTACTTTTATATATTAAATATATTTATATATGATATAATTTATAGGAATATGAATATATACACGTAAATACATGTAAATATTTTCAAAATATGTACTCTATGTGTGTCTTTATATATACATAATAAATATACACAGTACACATACATATACTGTTTTATGTAAACAAAAACGTTTATTTTGGATGCGATTAATCGCGATTAATCGTTTGACAGCACTAATTAAAATCATGAAACTTATACAACTTCATATCAATTTACTAAAAGTTTAACAAAAACTACATGTTTAGGGCCCTATGATTTTATTTTTATTTTCTTCTCACCATATGTTTTATTGTGATCAAATTCTGTGTTTTAACATGTCTAATTATTTCAATGCATAAAAACAGCTTAAGTTATTCAAATTGATTTTTACAATAGAAATACTGAAAAATTTAACTTTTTTTGGGGCAAACAACGGGGATTTACTATTAAAATTAAAATATGGAAGAAATTTTTTGTGATTATTCGGTTACACTATTTTAAGGTGTCCTTGTTACAGTGTAATTACACTTAAGTAGTGAGTAATATTAATTAATTATGTACTTACTGTATGGTTAGGGTTAGGATTAAGGTTTGGCTTGGGTTACTTGCATGTAATTATGCAGAATTAATTGTTATTATAATAGTAAGTACATGTAACGTGTAACAAGGGCACCTAAAAAATAAAGTGTTACCAATTATTCCTTAAAAAATTAAGTTTTAATAATTTTTGTATTAGTACATTCTACTGAACAATAGTAGGCTAATATATTTCTGGCACAATGTCTTCAAGTTAAACCGAACTTTTATTTTGACAGGTTGCTGTGAATACCTTTAAAGTTTCTGAGTGTATATGATATAATTTCTTTCAAATGAAACGGTAAAATGCTCATGAAGTGACTCTCGCAGTTCTGGAGATGTTGTACATGTATTTATGTACTCATTTAGTGAGACGGCAGACGGTGAAAACTGTGAACGTCATGCATGCTTCAGTATGTGTGTAGTAAACAAAACTGCGCATCTGCGCCATTCATTCACACAGAGACGCACAAAACATGAAGAATTCATATTTAAATAGTCTTTTTGCAGCTTAAGATTTACAGATACTGGTCCATATTGCGATTTGATTTAAGTGTAATGGCCTACTTTTGATTAATTTTCCAAAGTTTGACAAATTCGGTGACATTCCGCGTTATACATAAAATTCAATTTTTATGACTGGATTCCGTGATTTCATCAGATATGATTACCAGAAATTCAGTATAGTTTGTTAAGACTCCACAATGTTTCAGGGTCATTCTAAAGAAAAGGTGTTTTAGTTCATATTTCAAAACATTTAAGACGTTCTATTTGCCTACCGTAGGCACAAAACAAATTCTGGTATAATTAAGTAGTTTTTTTTTTAAGTTTGAAAATGTTTGTTTTTCAAATAATAATGATGCATTTGTTTAAATAATAAATGTTTAAGCAATATTTTTTATTTTTAAATGTCATTTTGGTTTACACACTAAATAGTCTAATTTATCCAATAATATGAGTTTAGTATGCTGTTAATTAGATTAGCTTTGTGACACACTTATAGCAAACATGGCCCTAGAGTATTCCTTTAAGCTCGTTTAGATAATCCAATAACTCTATCCCATATCCATGCTAACGTAAAGGGGGATAGAGAGTGTCAAAACAGGACAGACAACTTGAAATAATTGCGATTGTTTTGTGATCTTGTCCAGTCACTGGCACGTGTGAGTTTACTGCTGTGCTGTTATTCTGAATAAGTTTGCGTTATGTAAATTTGGGACATGTCTGAATACAGTTTAAAATCTGTGTTTGGATCCTGATTTGTGTTGTTTTCTAGCATGAAACATTATAAAAATATAAAAATAATTACAATAAAGTAAAATTTAATTAAATTAAAAATTTAATAAAATAAAATTTGACTGAATTTTGATCAACTTCTAAAATTAGCCAGAATGAGTCTCACAGTTGCAGATTTAGCTTTGAAAACTAGCTTTATATTTTTTTTGTTTTATATTTAGCTTTATATTTTCTGCGTTCAGTGTGTTGTTATTCGGTTGCTATAGTGTTTAAGTGTTTTTAATGTGTTACTATGCAGCTTTTATCGTGTTGCTATGGTGTTTTATTGTGTTACTATGCCGTTTTAATGTGTTGCTATGCAGTTTTGAATGTGTTGCTACAGTGTTTAAGCATTTTAGTGTGTTGCTATGCAGTTGCTATGGTAGTTAAGTGTTTTAGTTTGTTGCTATGTAGTTGCTATGGTGTTTTGGTGTTTTGATGTGTTGCTATGCAGTTGCTATGGTTGTTAAGTGTTTTAGTTTTTTGCTATGTAGTTGCTATGGTGTTTTGGTGTTTTGATGTGTTGCTATGCAGTTGCTATGGTGTTTTTAGTGTGTTGTTGTGCAGTTGCTATGGTGTTTTGGTGTTTTTAGTGTGCTGCTATTCTGTTGCTGTAGTATTTAAATGCTTTTAATGTGTTGCTTTGCAGTTTCTGTGGTGTTTTAGTGTGTCGCTATGCAGTTGCTATGGTGTTTTTGGTGTGTTGCTGTGTGGTTGCTAGGGTACTGCGGGTGGTTGTCCCTGGATGTGTCTCAGGTATGTGAGTGTTTGTTCACTAACCACGATGAGCATTATTATCAGTGATGCTTTTATTGCAAAAATTAAATGGCAAAATGCATACTTTCAATGCTCTATAAATGACTTTAGATAAGTGTATTTTTTAGCATTATCATTGCCAAGTAAGTAGTCTAACTCGCTTCTCTTCCTGCACTTCCTGCGACGACTGACGATTTCAGCGAGATTCTGAACTCCTGCGGCGCCAGAGTGCAATCTAGGACAGAGCCTCACAAACATTTTACACTCCCGTCAGGGCTTTTTTCCCTTTTGTGCAGTTGCTTTTTCTTTCTTATGCTGTGCTCTGGCAGAGCATCCTCCCGCGCACTGATCTGATCCGTTCTCAACAGGGTTTCTGCTCCACCGGTGGCTGTGAAGCTGTCCTCACTCAAGGTTGATTACGTAATATCAAAGAGCTGACGCTAGGAACCAAGCGGCGGTTTTATTTTGACACAGAGCGACCTAAATTCACCCCGCGCCGCAGAACGAGGTAGAGTGCCACTGCAGCAGAGTGCAAATCAGGTTATGTAAGGTCAGACAGTCATCTATTAAGAGGTTTCAGGGGTGTAACTGCTTTAAAAGAAAGATCCCGGGCCGGAGTCTGCCAAAATCCACCACAGTATTTATAGGACGATTTACAACATTTGAAAGCCTCAGGGCTGATGTACGCTGGAACTGCACAAGAAAAATGCAGCAAAAACTCATCTGTAAAATCTTGTTGTGCTGTCGCAATCGAAAGGCCTCTTTCTAACAAGAAAATCGGGTTATAATATTCCTTTAAAGTGTTTGCCAACTATGGTTTCCGGCTGTCAGTCACACGTTTTTACTCGTTACTTTGCCAGCTTAAAGTTACGAATTACAAAACGACCGGATTACGGAAGAAATCACAGAATCGAGGATCTGAGAAATCTGACTGTCTCTTTCCCGGAATTGGAAAAGCTGTCATTGCAACGAATCAGAGATCTGGGATTTGCATTCAGATTTAATTCAGATAAGCTAATTGCCTGCTAAAGAGATTGATTTAAAAGAATAGACGGATAATTAGTGGTGCAAATTCATACTTAACCTTAAACTTTGGCTTGCAACTTACAGCATTTGTGCTTCAGATGAAGGGGTTAGAAAATGTTATTTTATTTTTAAGCAGTGCTTAAAAGGCACTCTTAACACCTCAGAAGCTGCGTAGGAATGCATTGGCAATCACCCACAGCACACAGACAAACTACTATTTTCTTCAGAAAGTTGTGTTAAAGTAATTGTGCAAATGGATAAAAGAACGCATGGGAAAGCAATGAAACCTCTTCACATTCCAGTTCCTCGACGAGCTGAATGATGCAAGTCACTGACCACTGAAGTTTTCTGTGCACCGGTTTGATGACCGTCCAGAAAGACAGAGCAAAGTTTGTATTGGGCTGCAATTTAATTAAATAAATATACGCTGTGTGTTTCAGAGTGAAGCTGTGCACTGTGTTCATTTGCACGCGAGCAGCCCATGATCAAACTAAGGAAACATGCGCTGACCGTCTTGTAACGAGAGGAACTCAAGAGAAGCTTTAAGCAATAAAAGTGAGATGTTTTAACATTTAAAAATGAAGAAATCAAGACAGCTGTAAATATCAGTATTGTAGTTTTACTCTTATAATGTAAAATAAAATTATAATTTTTCCTCATACTTGATTTTTTTATTTTTGCCATGAAATAATAATAGTAAAATTCTAATAGTAATATTTCTTATTTAGTTTTTAGTATTTTCATATAATAGTAATAATCAATAAAAAACTAAATTATACATTTTAATTAATAAAAATTATAATATTTGTAGCCCCACAAACAAGCACAGCGTAATTATTATGATCGCAGCATGTTATCATTGCTTTCAACATTGTCAATAGTAATAATTTTAGCCATTAGAATATAAAAATTGAATTCATAAAAAGTATAATTATTAGTAGTATTATTACTATTTTATAGCACTACTGATATATAATCACAAACTTTTGGCAAAAAACCGCATATATTTTTTCTTATGTTTTAATCCTTATGATCATATTATCATTGTTTTAACATATTATTGCTTCTGCTTAAATAAATATGTGATGTTTACTAATCTAAGATTTGTTTAATCGTGTTTAATTCTGTAAAGCTGCTTTGAAACAATATGCATCATGAATTGGAAAAAATGTAATTTTCTGATAAAAATTGCCTTCCAAATCATGCAGTTCTGCACATAGTGCATATAAAACCCATCCTCTCATCGTTCTAACAGCATTTCTTGATGAAAGACAATTCTTAAGCAAAGACAACTCAACCTTAAAGCATGTTCAAAGTGTAAGAATATGAAAAGTCATCAAATAGCCCCAAAATGAACCTTGTTCGGTTTTATTGTGCTTCTCATGTCATGCTCAAGTAGGTCAAAGGTAACCCCATTGTAAAATGTGAACGCAAAGGGAAATACTGCACAGTAAATTGCGCTGTAAAAGTCTTGTTGTGGAAAATATCCCGACAGATCTTGGAAAATCCCCAAATGAATAGAAGTATGCACAAGCAGCATATTTCCATGCCATTTTGGCTTCCACGCATGCATTTGGCGTACTTGCCCTCGTAGACTTTCCAGGACACACTTTGTTGTGAAAAATATTTATTGTTTTGTTGTGTGTGTCATCCATTGAAATTTATGGGGCCTAGATTTCCCAATGCTTTCACAAGAGCAAACCCAGTATGGCTGGATCCCAAGATCACGGCGGGACCCTTAATTGCATCTTTCTTTTTGACTGATTTCCCAGAGCTTCCCAACAATTTTACGACTTTGCTCCCTCTTTCTAGGGATGGAGCGCATGTTTTGCCAGCGCTGTGCCACAGATGCTCTTTGCTCCTCTGTGCTGGTAGTATTTCATTGCTTTGTGGAGCATCAGAGGATTGCATCTTGGAAGTTCTTTGCATATTTTATATTCAGAAACAAAAAATACTACTACCAGCTTTGATAGCACTTATGTATTATGATTCGGCTTTATGAAATAACACCTATGCTGGGTGGTGTTCAAGACTTGACCAGCAAGATGGATGATGATGGCAATTTCTGGGAACGGCATGCAATTTTTGCTGGAGATGGGAGTGTAATTTAACCCAGAGCAGTGTGTGTCCGGTGATTCATTTCTGAAGTGCCGTTCAAACAGGGTTTGTGTTATTGCGCTATTTTTTAAATTGTCGGTCTATGTATGTGCCACATGCTGATGCGTTTTTCATTTAAAATGTTTCAAATCGTTTTAAAGATGCCAAGTTAAAATTAGTTTTGACATGCAACAAAATTAGTTTTTGTTCTCAGAACACTGAGGCAAGGTTCTTAACAAACGTTCTTCCAGTAACATTAACAGAAGTTATCTGGTCTTTAATAATGTTCTCAAAACGTTAGCACAAACATAGTTGGAGATGGGAGTGTATTTTATGGTAGCGTAATGAAAACCAACGTGTTCCGCGATTCATTTCTGTGGGGCTGTTCACAAGATTTGTGTTAATGTGCTATTTTTAAATTGTTGGTTTATGTGCACATGCATGCTAAATAGTATTTTGCAGTTTTGTTTTTTGCATTTTAAAGATGCTACGTTAAAATTAGTTTAGGTTTTGATGCACAACGCATTCCCAGCTAACAGACAACGTTCTGTTCTCTCAAAGTTACGAACAAATGTAACGTTAATAGAACATTCATTTATCTGGTCTTTAATAATGTTCTCAAAATGTTGGCATGAAAACATTATTTATATATTGTTCATGGAACTTTTTTTTAAAAACTTTTTAGTTGACGATCGTTTAGCATTTTTTAATTGTTACTACTACTTAACATGTTCTCTTAACATGAAGAAAAAAATGGTTTTATAACTTAATGGGAATGTTTGCAAAATGTACTTAGAACATGTTGTTAGCTAATCAGTGCCTATTTTAAAACAATGGACTAATCAGATTATTTAACGAATTTGCAACATTTTAGGAGTTAATGCAGTAACTAGTAAAGTTTCATTAAGTTTGTTAAGAATTAATAAAGTTTAACCCGAAGTAACGTGTGTCCGGTGATTAATTTCTGAAGGGCCGTTCACACAAGACTTCGTGTTGTTTCTGTGCTATTTTTTAATTGTTGGTTTATGCACACGTGTGCCATTTAGTTTTTTGCTGAAAATGAGAGCTACATTTTAAGGATGCAAAGTTTAAAAGTAGTTTAGGTTTTGATGTACAATGCATTCCCAAAACTTTAGTTAACATTCTGACAAAGTTTTTTCTAGGTTATTAATGAACATTCTTTCATGTAATGTTTGTTCAAAGTTCTCTGGTGTTTAATAATGTTCTCAAAATGTTAAAATGTCAAAAACATTATTTATACATTGTTTATGAAACACTTTTTTCTGAAAACTTTTAGTTGGACGTGTGACATTTTTTTAAATGTAACTGCTTGTTTCAAAAACATTTGAAAATAATTTACTCATGTTTGCAAAATGATAAAACTGAATGTTCACTTAACATTCACACAACCAAGAAATAATGTTTTTAAAACATTTAAAAACTGAACGTTCAGAGAGCATTGAAAAAAATGTTTTTATAACTTAGTTAGCAAAATGTTCTCAGAGCATATTTTTGTTTGCTGGTTTTAATCAATGATGGTTTAAAAAATGGACCAAACAGTAATAATGTGTTTGGATGCATTTCTTTAGTTTTAGTGTTTGATGCACAGCGCATTTTTAGCTAACAGGGAACGCTCTCTTAAATGATTGAGCTGTTTTGTTGTTGAATGTAATAATGAACATAGCATCTGAAAAATTAAGTTAAATTTACTTAATTTTTATTTTGCACGAATATTTTTTAAGTACAATTTAAATATGGAATTAAGTCAAATCTACTTAACTAAGTTATCTAAAATTAGTAAAGGAAATAAGTAAATTTAACGTGGCCAGGTAGAGTTTGATTAGTAATTTCTACTTAATTATTTTAAGTTTATCCTACAATACTCAAGTACATTTCACTCAGTCACGGTTTGTAAACTTTACTCAAACACCATAGCACTAAAAAAAAAAAAAAAAAAAAAAAGCCTATAAAGCATGTGGTTAATTTTACAAGCATGTATGTAAGCAAGTAGACAGCTCGTTATTCATTTTAAGGAAATATGTTGACTCAATATAATTACTAACTGAATGAACACAGAGACCTGAATACTTGACACATGATACACAATGACGGTGACAATCAGTGAATAGTGTTTGAGTATGAATGGGTCATTTTCAAGTAAAAAATGAACTCCTGATGTCACAAAACAGCAAGTTACTTAACCTAACAACAAAAGCAACCATAAAATAGTGTAAATACATCTCAAAAAACGCAAAAAAAAATTACCTTATTAATTATTCATGCCCAAGTGCATGATGGGAACAATGCGATCACGACGTTGATATTTACTTAAACAATATTTGTCAAAATAACAAACAATTCCAAGTAAAATATACTTATAAGTGCAAACTTTAAATTCTACAAGCTTAAATTGAGTACTAATATTGAATTTAATCTTTTATTTAAATTCTTGCCTGAACTAAATTATTTAATGTAGAAATTACATTTGTTTTTCTGTAGTATTTACTTCACCACAAAATCATTTTTATCAGTGAGCAAGTTTCATGATGAATGTGGCTAAAGTTTACAATCTCTCAGAGAGTGGCTCAGAAGAGAGGGGCGGGGTCAGCAGAGCTCATTTGCATTTAAAGCGACATGCAATAAAACAGCTTGCTGAAAACAGCTGATTTTGACAGGGTAAAAACGGTGTTGCTTTACACTACCATTGAGAAATTTTAACCAAACTATGTTACAGACTTTTCATTAAGACCCTAAAGAATCATATCAACTTGTGGAAAATGGGCATCCGATGACCCCTTTAACATTTGTATAAACAAATTTTTGAAACATTTAACAACGTCTTTGAAACCTTTGGAAAAGCTGAACATTCAGAGAGCATTCAGATTTTTAACACGTAATTTTTATAACATCCTCAGAACATATTTTTTGTATTTTGAGTTGAATCAATGTCGGTTTTGAAATAATTGATTAATTAAATAATTTGCAACATTTTTTGGTTAATGCACTTTTTTAATGCATGCATCCCTCAGGCCTGAAACACACTAGTATGCAAACACACACAAGTTTTGTCAATGCATTGCAAGCACATGTACATTCTTTGCATTATGAACGGCACACTCATGCATTTTAGAACAGAATAACATGAAAACCAAGCATGAAAGAGTTTCTCGTACTCTTATACACTCTTAAAAATAAAGGTGCTTCACGATGCCACAGAAGAACCTTTTTTATCTAAATGGTTCCAAAAAGAACCTTAAACATCTGAAGAACCTTTCTGTTTCACAAAAGCTTCTTTGTGGTAAAAGAAGGTTCTTCAGATTATAAAAAGGTAAGAAAGAGATGGTTCTTTGACTGAATGGTTCTTTGTGGAACCAAAAATGGTTCTTCTGAAAGCACCTTTTATTTTTAAGAGTGTAGAGCATGTTCTGAGCCTTAAAGTTGCACGTGTGGCTGTGCAAAACAAACACGGAGCGGCTCATTCACACACCCAAACATTATACGAATTTTATTAGCGAGGCGTACTCAGCCGATAGAAAGCATTTCAACACATTTAGGATTAATATCTAGACTGACGTACATCAGAGCTCTTAAATATTACCATGTGTGCCGTCTCGCGGCTTTGTTTGTGTTGCCTTACAAACAATTGTATTCTGTTGGTGTGCATTCTTGATTTATTGACGCTGGTGTCATTAATTTGCGGGATGGAAATCCAGGACCTCACCAGACGCTTCGGATGAAATCTTGTTAAAAGCCCTATCAACTTTTTTTCCCTCTTTTATTTTGAAAACAGTTCGCCGGAGACAGCTCGGCTGTGAAGCGAGGACATGTTGTTGTTGATAAATCGCAGCTCTGGGTGGCGCGTTTCAAATTTGCACGTCAAAGCATCAACATTAGCCATTTTCACAATGTGTTTTTATGATGTTCTCCCTGTGTTTCGAAGACTGATTTACGATGGCCTCAAGGATAGCAGCGTTTTTTAAGGTTCAGGCTGATATTAGGGAGCTCGACTTCTATTACTGCCACTTTTAAGCCTCTTAAATTTCTGTTTTTTCAGCACACGGCTTAACCCTAGATTCTGTAGATGAAGCTGTCAAGTACAAGAACTTGTCTCCGTTGAGGATTTAACACTTCTGTGAAACCGCAGACCTAGAAAGAAAACACTTGGATCTAAAAACGTCTTGATCCTGCAGTAAATATGAGCTGAAATAATGATAGTAATAAATATCCCGCAGGCTGTAATTACTCAGTTCGGTGTGAAATATTCACCGCATTCTTGCACTCTGTTTAAAGCAGGGTGGGATGTAAAACTTACGATCAACACTTTGTTTTTGGTCTGTAAGATTTGTGAATCTGTTTTTTTGTCCGTGTCTTATTTGTTATTCGCTCCAAGCTTTACTCTGAAAACTGTAGCAAAGCCTAATAACCAAATGGACTGTAAAAAAAAAAGGAATTGTTAAGAAAACTTAAAATTTCAACGCACCTTTTACAGTTTTAGTTTCTCTCAACTGTTGTCTTAAAAAGTAACACTACTGTGTTTAGTCAGTTTGAATCAGGGTTATTATATAAACCAGTTTTTGTTACTTGAAATAAACTTAAAAACAAACAACAACAAATCTCATTTTCTTTTAGTTTAGTTTAATTTAATTTAATTTAATTTAATTTAATTTAATTTAATTTAATTTAATTTAATTTAATTTAATTTAATTTAATTTAATTTAATTTAATTTAATTTAATAACAAACTAAAACTGAAAGAAAAATTAATTAAAAAATAAACATAAAAAAACCCCGAATAAAAACGTCAAAACTAATTTAGACAACATTTGATTTTTAGTGTAGTTTCAAACAGTGTAATTTTAGTATTATTAAGATGCTATAGTTTTTATTAATATTTTGAAGCAGTTTTTGCTTTTATATTTTGTTTCGGTGATTTTCTGTTTTTGCCATTTTTAGTAGTTATATAGTTTAAAACTTAGTAGTTAAGTAGTTAAAACTTTTTTCAGTTAATTTTGATTTTATTTCAAATAACTATTTTTTACGATTTTAGTTTTAGTTAACCGCAATAACCCTGATTTCAAGTAATTCACATTTCGTAATATTTGTGACCCGTAAACTGGAAAACGTGTAGTTGCTTTTGGGAATGCATGATCATAATGACTGCAATTACTAAAAATAAAAACGTATACTGTACCTTGAATGCATTTTGAACTAAATAAGCTGCCTTTATTTGATCAAAAATACATAAATTTTTACTATAATTCAAAATAACCGTTTTCTGTGTTAATATATTGTGAAATATCATTTATTTCTGTTATGCAAATCTGAATTTTCAGCATCATTGCTCCAGTCTTCAGTGTCACATGATCCTTTCTAGCTTTTCCTGCAGCACAAATGTTTTGAGGTCTCAGGTTTGATTTCTAGGAAATGCACATGCTTATAAAACATAACTTATAAACGCACCCTGGGTGCTTTGGATAAAAGATTTATGCGATGCATAACTGTAAATGTTAAAGACGGCGCAACCGCAGCAGGCTTTTCTTTTTTTAGGAATTGCATGAACTGCTCTCCATCGCTTTGGGAATATTTGGGTCTTAAAACAGCGCTGGAATTTTTCAAGTCCGAGTCCCCCATGTACAATAAAACTGCAGTGCATTACAGGATATCATTGGCTGACTTTGTTATCAACACCATCAAGTGGATGTAATTAGGGTTGTAAAAGCCTCCAGGTCTCAGGCTGAAGTATGCGATCTGGAAATACAGGTTTTTATGATGCGGTGCTGTTTGAGGACATCTGGAACACATCCAGCTCGCTGAATTAATGTTTGCACCGCTGTATATATAGATATCAGCTTACAGAAGTTGTGTGACTGCTATAACATCTAATAAATCAAAAGGATTGATTGTGAATTTCGCTGCAACATACGTTGCAGGGACGAAACCTCATGCGGCGTGAACTTTGCCCACAGACTGTATTATTTCCACATGTGCGGAAAATTATTTGTTAAAGGACAGGATTGTTCAACGTGACAAATAGGGGACGTGTGTAGCTCTCGGACACGTCTGGAGTGCATTGTGTTCGTGTGGGTTTTTATATCTTCACCTCATCATGCTTGTTTTTCAGTTGCTAAACAGGATCTGGTTTTGGTTTTTTTGAGGGCTTCCATGTGAATAAATATTCATTAATAAATAAGTGATCAAATCTCGTGCCGTTCTTCGCTTGACGCTGGTTTTTGAGCGCTGTCATTTTATTTATTTACTTATGACGCACAAATAAACACAACAAGAGTTGACCACTGTGCTGTACAGAAGAGAAATAATACACTAAATATAAGTCGAAAAGGTTTCTCTTGGGCAAATGGGCCTAATGCAGCAATCTTTGGGGAATTTCCTGGGTTTTTAGAATAGCGGTTTGTGTTTTATGAGTAAAATAAGGTCTGTGGTCAGCATTACTGGAAGACACTTTCATGTCTGCAGTATAAATTACATGCAGTCAGACCTCAAATGTTTTTTAGGATGTTAGTTACTGCATTTATCAAATTGTAAACTCCTTACAACTTTATTTTTCAAATTGATGTTAATCACAAACCTTACTCATTGAAAACCACCATTGTGAAAAACCCATGGGAAATTTCGGAGGAAACTCATGCTAATTATGTTTTGACTACAAAGCCAATGATTCATTTGTCATTGTGTGATGAAATGGCTTCAGCTGAGTATTAAAGTTTAATGTGTGTGTGTCATCGATTGAAATAAAACCAAAATCACAGAATGGTTATTAAATCACTTTAATGCAACGTGCCAAACATCTTTACAAACTTGTCATGAGAAGCACTTTTCAGCCAAACTAAAGCTTTAAAGGCTCCCTGCAGATTTGTGTCAAAATAAAACTTTGATGGTTTGACGTTTGAAAATGACGAAATAAAGATAGAAGAAGAAAATTTATTTAAAATATTAGAATTGTAATTTTATAATTATAACGTACAATAAAATGTATATTAATATTTTCTTATAGTGAAATATTAGTGTAGTAATTATATTTCTTATTTGTATTTTTATATTTTTATATTAGTAGTAGTAATATTATTATTTTTTTATTATTTAAATTAATTAATTAATTATTATTCTTATTAGTAAAACAATAGTAATATTTCTTATTTGTTATAATACGTATTTAATAAGTAATTATAATTAAATTAAAAATGAATCAGTAATAATTATATTTGTATTTAATAATAATAATTATTATTATGATGCGAAATTAATGAGAATAATTATTATTTTTAATGAAAGTATACAATTGTAATATTTATTTGTTTATATTTAGTAATAATACCTATAATCATTCATAATAATTCTAATTTATTTTATAAATAATTGTAATAATTTTAAATCGCTTTTATTTCCGAAATTTATTCAGAAAAATCACAATTACATTTTTTAGCCTAAATCGTGCAGCTGTAGTGTAGCATTAGTGCCCGTATCATATGTGTTGTTACCTTTCTATTAAGTAATCAGATTAATAAAAAAACAACAACAACAAAAAAAAACAGGTGTAAAAAATCACACAGATGCACATTGAATAAGTAACCCATTAGTGTTAATGCACTTACAGTTTCTTGGCTTTAGGGGTTTGACATGATGGGGATTTTTTTAATGCACTGGCAACCACCCTTTAAACTCATATAATACATAGTATGTGTAAAAGAAAGCCATTCTGTCACTCAGTTTTTTTCTTCTCAAATTAAGAAAACATGTCAACATAGCCGAAGGCACAATGCATCATTAATCTTCAGTCCCGTGAAAACCAGACTGCCGTGAAAGTTAATAGTATACCAAACGAGTATCATAACGCAAGACAAACTGCACGACAGTCAGATCTTGACTTGCTAGAAGTACTTTTACAGTAATATCTCCCATGCAGCTGTTTTTTTACCGCGACCGTATAAAACCACGGGGAGGCATTCGAGGAACTGAAAACACTGCATTATTCGGTTGCGTTTCTTCTTAACGAGCTGAAATAGCTGCTCTTTCTTTGAAAACGCTGGCGTTTAATTGCTGGCGAAACGGTCTGTTGACAAAACAAAGCGAAGCGGGTTGAGAGAGGTGGAGACGGGTCTATTCAGGTCAGGCTCGCTCGTCCATCGGCCCTAAAAAAACTGTACAGAGCAAACATTCGCTCGATCGATGCTGACGTGTGAGAGGAGGCCGGAGAGAGCACACTGATCACAAAAAATCATTCTCTTACTTAGTATTTTGTCTTGTTTTCTAGTATAGATATCTACAAGTTCTTGAATAAAGATGCATTTACTGTACAAGTAAAATTACTTAGGTTATTAAGAAAAACTTAAGAAAAATTATTTAAAAAATCTAAATTTTGTTAGTTTTTGCTTAAAACAAGCAAATATATCTGCCAATGGGGCAAGAAAAATAATTTTGTTTAGCTTTTGAATTAAGCCCAAATATGTACCCCATTGGCACATATTTTTGTTTGTTTTAAGTAAAAACTAACACAATTTTGATGATTTTTTTCTTTAGAAAACAAGACTTGTCAAGTAAATGCATCGTGATTCAAGAATGTTTGATATTTATACAAAAATACCAAGTAAGGGAATAATTTTTTGCAGTGCTTGATCACATCCAGCGCTTTCTGAATGAAGAAAGCACATCAGACGCTTGAATCCGAGCAGCTCTGAGCGTTAATAAAAACGTAATAACTGGAGCAAAGCGAGCGTCGTTTTTAACCGGCTGAAGAGAGAACATTCCTGGAGGTCAATGAAACAAAGAGCACACAGATTTGCTTTGTGTTTACCCCTCTTGACCTGGTTTGTGCTCGGAGCTCACGTGCTTTTCATCATGCATCGGGCTGTTTTCATACTTCCCATTGGTTTCGCTCGTTTTTGGATTGCATCGTTCATCCTGAAAGGACGTTTGCATCATCGGTGGGGAGAAGATGCCAGTTTTACTGTGAGATTGAAGACCGTGCATTGGTTTTGACATCAAAGCATTACATGCGCGGAATGCGATGCTTGCACTGTTATAAATGCGACTGAAAGCATGCAAAGATGTAAACTTTATGCCAACAGTCACAGTTCACTTCCGCAAGTGTGCTGTTTGCATCAGCTGAAAATGTGCTCATCCGTTTCTTCTTCAGATCTGGAGAAATGTGTCTCAGCATCAGTGTCTCAGCAATGGATGCTCTGCAGTGAATGGGTGCCGTCAGAATGAGAGTCTGATAAAAACATCACAATAATCCACACCACTCCAGTCCATCAGTTAACATCTGGAGAAGACAAAAGCTGTTGACAAAAAGATGTTTGGAACTAAAATATGAGTTCATAATCCATAATAACATAATAAAATTGGCCGTCGCAGAAGAGATTTATTAACACTGTTTACATGAGATATAGTGGAGGGTGAATCTAAATTTGATGCACTCTGTGTGTTTTTCTGTCAAGCTTAATGGTTTAACGTTTGAAAATGAAGAAATTAAGACAGCCATAAATATTAATATTTAATTTTACAGTTGTGGTGTTTTAAAAAAAAGTTATATTATTATTATTAAGTTTTAGTTAAGTTTTTATTTAGTCATTTTTATTGTAGTAGTAGTAGTAACAGTAATAATAATAATTATTAATAATATTATTTTGCAGCCATATTGATATCTAATCACAATAATAATAATAATAATAACAATAATAATATTTATTAATATTAAATAAATAAATTTTTCATTCTATTATATATAGGGCTGCAAAACAAATGCATTTAATGTTAGCGATTTTATTTCAATATATTTGCTAACATTATTATTAGGGAATATTGTGTATATCGGCAATAATAGTAACACTTTAGCTTATAAAGACAAGTCAAATGAGATGAGTTCACTTGACTCGTGTCACGACTATCACAGCTGATGTCTAATTAGTTTTATTGATTTGTTTAACTTGCTTTGATGCAACAACCAAAGGTTTTTGTAGGAAGATTGTAATTTTTAGTACCATTTTTATATTTGATGTATTTTTTGTTTGTTTGTTTGTTTGTTTTTTACACATTGGCTTGATTCAGTTTGATTTTGAATGTTATTTATTTTTGCTTACTTGGTAAAGTGTTCACTAGATTTATTGTTTTTATTTAATAGTAAAAATTTCAAATCTACTTTGCAACAAATAGGACATTTTTATGGAGGGTGAAAAAGCACCTTTTAAAATTTGAGAACAAACAAACAAACAAATTAATTATATTTATATATATATATATATATATATATATATATGTATATATTAGTGCTGTCAAACGATTAATTGTGATTAATCGCATCCAAAATAAAAGTTTTGTTTACATAATATATGTAGGTGTACTGGGTTTATTTATTATGTATATATAAACACACACACACACACATACAGTATACATTTTGAAAATATTTACATGTATATACATTTATATATTTACATTATTATATTTTATATTATATATAAATATATTTAATACATAAACATAATATATTTTTCTTAAATATATACATGCATGTGTTTGTATTTATATATACATAATAAAAATACTCATATATTATGTAAACAAAAACCTTTATTTTGGATGCGATTAATCGCGATTAATCATTTGACAGCACTAAATTATATATATATATATATATATTTATATACATATACATTTAATATTGTCAAAAATATAAAATAATATAAAAAGATACAAATAATAACTAAAATAATATATTTATATTTTTTGCATATACAAATGTGTTTATATTTTTCTCTGGCTGAAATGCATCAGTGTGCAGAGTTTTAGACATATTTAATATTTATTGAGATGGCCAGAATGTGAATAAAGGCTTTTTTGGACCAGAAGCAGTGCCTTGGATTCTTCTTTTTTTTTGTAACAGTGTTTATATTTTTCTCTGTCTGCAGCATAACGATCGCAAACGTCCCACAGTGCATGAGATGAACGCCAACGCTAACGGATCCCTGCTTTCATAACAAATCTGGTTAGTGTTCACCTGCATATATCTGCATCAATACTGATCTCCAGCGAGGGCCAGAAAGCACCATGTGATCCAGCAGCGTAATTAGCCATGCTTAATGACCAGACTCATTTGGGACACCATATTTAACTTCGGAAACTTCAAAGTTGTCCTCGTTTAGCTCTTCAGACTCCAGCGTGTCATATTTACGCTTAACCGAGTAAAAATGGGGTTTGGAAATATTAGATAGACATCAGATGGGGCTTTATTTATTTATGCGGGAAGCGCAGCACATCTGAGCGGCCTGGATTTTCGTCACTTGCACAGAAATGTTTTAAAGTAGTTTATGCTTGTGCTTGCGCAAAAACTTCACCTAATGGCACTTTGAGTAATATCTGACGTTTAAAGTGAGCGTGTCCAGATGGCCATCAAATCTAGATTATATCAGCATCTCCGAAGGGACTTCCATGTTCAGACAGCATGCATCTGCGAACGCTTGTCTTTGCTTACAGTGTGCGAGATCGATCACGCTAACAGACGAGCCCGCGGGGTTATGAAGGAACATGTTCATCTAATCCTCATAATCGTGAAGCAGGAGTGAGAATAAATCTTCTTTCTTCGTTGCGTTTCATTTAACTTCGTTATACACCAGGATTAAGAACATGTCAGAAACATGCCATTGTTTCTGTGTTGCATCATTGCATCCGGTCATGTAATATGATTTCATATATTAGATGAAATATTCATATCATATTTGACTTATTCATGGCTCATATAGTCTGAGAATATGGAGGAAAAACTGCTTAATTTTAATCAGAGACTCAAACTGAGCAAAACATATGAATTTAGCGCAGATGCTGATATTTCTATGTTGAATTGATGAAGAAAAATACAGTAAAAATTGTGAAATATTTTTACAAATTAAAACAGCTGTTTTCTATGTGAATATGTATTAAACTGTAATTTATTTCTGTGATGCGCAGCTGTATTTTCAACATCATTACTGCAGTCTTCAGCGTCACATGATCTTCAGAAATCATTCTAATATGCTCGAGAAACATTTCTGATTATTATCAATGTTGAAAACAGTCGTGCTGCACAATATTTTTGTGGAAACTGGTGCATTTTATTTTGCAGGATTCACAGATGAACAGAAAGTTCAGAAGAACAGCATTTATTTGACATTATAAACGTCTTCACTGGCACTTTTCATCGATTTAATGCATCCTTAATGCATGAAAGCATTCATTTCTTCTTGCTGACCCCAAATTTTGAGCAATACTGAATATGTTTGATTGCATCTGTTAAAACTAATGACACTGATGTCAGAACTGTACTTAGACAAGCGTGTCTATTCCTCAAAGGTCTCCAGGATCTGTATTTGGTTTTCTCCACACAGGAGACTCTCTGAGTTTCTCCTGAAACGAATGTAAATGCGAGTCCTCTGCTAACTTTGAAGAGCGGCGCTATTATTAGCCTGCGAAGGCAAACGAGGACAGTCAGTGCGTCCGTGTTTCTGTTCACATGATGAAAGGAGAGTCTCTCCTCAGACTAATGATTTGAGTCACGACTCGTGTGTTTGGAAGGAGGTCAGGCTCTCTCTCCACCAAACCACTGATTTTCATTTATTGTCGCTCCGCATTACTTCGTTACAAAGGCTGCGGATGACGCATTTATCGGCCGAAGTGAACAGAAGGGCTTTTGTGAGAGCGCCGTGTTTGTTTGTTTGGTTCTAGATGATGTTTTTGAGGGGTTTTACACTAACAACACTCAGATTCACCGTCATAACCATCGGAAACATAAACAATATTACGTATAATGGTCTGTAAATATGTGGTTTTCTATTACTTTCCATAATCTTAATTGATATTTGGTTGCATTACAGATCGTTGTAATACAGATTTATATTAATAAACAGGAAAATAATCATTTATGAAAGAAAATAAATTCCAACTGTAAACATGGAAACTACTTTAGTTCATTTTCATTGTAAAATAAAATAAATATCAATCTGTATTGTGTCTGTTTTTGCATATTAACTTTTACTGTTGAATGACATATTTTCTGTAAAATAATAGCTCTGGTTGCAGCAATTATGGATTTTAGAGGAAAATAAAATGCCATAATGAACACAATCTCAAAAAGTTTATTTATTTTCCTCCGAAAATGCAAAACATAATCAAATTGAGCATTTTCCAGCTTCTGAATGACATTCAGTGCACTTCATATTTATTTCTACAGTGCTTTAAAAAATACTTTGTTTTTAATGCAGATAATAAACAGAGTTAATGTTGTGAAATTCATGAGTTGTGAAACAAAATCAATTTTAGCTGTAAAGCAGATCTACAGAAGTAATTTAATTTATTTTTATTGAAAAATAAACCAAATATCAGGCCATATTGTGTCTGTTTCTGGATATTAACTGTGACATTTTCTATGAAATATTAGTTCAGGTGTAGCAATTATACTCATCTATGGATTTTGGAAGACAAATGCAATGCCATACTAAAAAAAAGAATCCCAAATATTAATTAGCTTTCTTCCAAAAATGCAAAACATAATCCAGTTTTAAAATATAATTAATTATCTGTCCACTTCCAGCTTAATATTCAGTCCACATGAAGTGCAATGTCAGAAAAAATGATCAATTATGAAGAAAATCAATTTTAGCTGCAAAGCAGCTCTATACAGAAAAGTGTCATTACTGTAAACTAATTTAGTTCATTTTTATTAAAAAATAAACCAAATATCAATCCATATTGTATCTGGTTTTGGATATTAGCTTTTATAAAATAATATTTGAGGTAGTAACAATTATTTTCATCTATGGATTTTAGAATGCCATAATAAACACAAACCTTAATAATTTATTAATTTCCTTGCAAAAATGCTAAACATAATTTGGAAATGGACTTTTTTGCTGTATTTCATCATCTCTATAAAATAGTATTTCAGGTAGTTTCGATTATATTCATATATGGATTTTAGGGGAATTTAAACACAATCCTAAGTGTTTTTTTTATATTTTTATTAATTTTCAAAAATGCCAAACATAATCCAATTTGAAAATGTGATCGACTATCTATCCGTTTCCAGATTAATATTTATCCAAATGAAATGCAATGAACATAAAATGTATTTCTTTAGCACTTTATACATTACAGAACGTTTTAAAGCATATTTCTACATCAGTTAGAAACAAAATCAATTTCAAGGCAGCTCTACAGAAGACAATAGTGTCATTACTGTAAACTAATTTAGTTTTTTATATTGAAAAGTTTTCTGAAATGTCTGTTTTGGGTTATTAATTTCTTGTGTCGTTGTGTGACATAATGTACTTAATTTAAAATAATATTTCAGGTGGCAGCAATTATATTCATCTCTGGATTTTATTGGAGAAATGCAATGCCATAAACACAATCTCCAATGTTTTATTAACTCTCCAATCCAGATGGAGTCTTGATTTGTGTGTATCGTTTTCAGCGTAATATCCGTCTGTGTGAAGTGTGTTTTCTCATCGAGTCGCTCAGCTTTGGCTTTGACATCTGATCTTTCCACCTGGAGGCTTCAGAGAGCAGAAAAACAGAGCTTCTTTAATAACTGTTTACCTCGAAGGTGAAAAGAAATACCGTGTTATAACTGAACTCTGTGTTTTGTTGTCTGTGTAGCTGCTGGAAATCGTTTTCTTCTTACACCAATCTCATGACGACTGCAGGACAGAGCGAATATTTGGCGTATATTCTGTTTTATTAGATAAATATAGACATTGTGCAGAGTGCGTTTCTCCTAATATTGAATCTAATGGTTATTAAACTCATACACTTTAATAATTTATGATCATTCATCATACAACATATGAAAGTTATATATAAAATATTAAATTATACATACAATATATCTATGACAGTGATTTTTTTCACATTATAGTAATATGCTATTGTAGTTTTTATTAATATTTTACATTATATTTTAATTTGAATTAAATGTTCTGTTTTCACTTTAATTTCAGTTGTTTGTTTTTGTCATTTTTATTAAGTTTTTATTTATTTTTATTATTATTATTTTTTAACGTGTCTATATAGTTTTTGTTCATTTCTACTTTATTGGTTTTAGTTATTTTAGTACTTAAAATGCAACTGAATAAAAATGAAATAAAATAAAATAAAATAAAATAAAATAAAATAAAATAAAATAAAATAAAATAAAATAAAATAAAATAAAATAAAATAAAATAAAATTAAATTAAATTAAATTAAATTAAATTAAATTATTAATTTAAACTTTACTACAGTTAACATTTATTTTATTTGAAGTAACAAATATAAAATATTTATTTTTTATTTTTTATTAACTATAATAATAACCCTGATCCCATGATGTATATTTACAGTTGTTCTTTACAAATATATTTGACATTTTAAATAATTAATCTTGATAACAAAAAGATGTTTGTATTTTATTAAATTAAATTATTAAAACTTTATGTTTTACATATTTTACTGTTACAATGGCCCTTCTGTTTACTGTAAATGATGCTTTTTCTGACTGAAGATAAAACATCATTTTAAGCCATTTGAGAGTAAATACATAAACTAATGTACATCCAGAATATTATGAAACAGCTGGCGAATATATTTAACCCTTCTGCTCATGATGATGTATTTGCACTCGGGACTCAATCAGGCGAAGCATTAGTTTTTGGCGTCTGTTGTCTGTATGTGCGCAGGATCTCGGGCTCGTGCTTTGATCGCATGTTCCAGCAGCACACAAATGGCTCTTTGTCAATAAGAAGCGTCTTATCTGAGAGCCAAACAGCCTCAAACCCCCCCCCCCCCCCCCGAGACCCTCAGGTTAACCGTTCGTGTTCCTAATGCATGTGGAAACATTGAGCAAGCGTGGCCTTTTCACCTTTACACGCCTCCAGATACGACGCCATCAACATCACGATTATTACACACGCCGTGTTATTTTAGTGTCTTTAATATACTTTTAGAGTTTGTATTGTTAATTGCAATCAGATTTTATTAATCATTTTATAATTATTTTAATACTTAAACCTATTTTATTTTAGCTAGTTGCCAGTTGTTTTTTATATTGTGTTTTATTTCAGTTAATATTTATTTTATTTCAAGTAACAAAAATGTTTTTATGATTTTATTTTTAGTTAACCCTGATGCCATGATGTATATTTACAGATTATCATTAATATGCTATTATAATGTTTATAATTGTTTTGTAATTGTGTTGTGTGCTTTGACATGAATTTATGCATGAAATTTATATATAAAATATTACACTATACACACAATTTATTTAGTATATATATATATATATATATAATTATTTTATATTATAGTATCATTAATATACTCTTATATTTTTTTTATTAATGTTTTGAATTAGATTTCATTTTTTTTTGCCATTTTCATTATTTTTATGTCTACACAGGTTTTATTTTAAATACATTTTTCCTTTTTATTTTTATTTTTGAGATATTTTAGTAAATAAAACTAAATGAAAATTAGAAATGTTGCCTTCACTGTAAAAAAAAATAAATCCATAAAATAACAGAACATGACATTATCCATTAATTTACAGACATTTCTGTTAACTCTAAAACACAATGCAATGAAGTGTAAAATTAAAAATACTGGTAAAACACCTGTAAAAAATAATCCTTCAAATTATACAGTATATCGTGCCTTATTTTTACAGATTTCTTTAGAGTGTTGGCAGCTCGTTGAATAAAATGTTTAATTTTTTATATTTTATTTTATTTCAGTTATTTTTCTTGTAGTTAAAGTTCATTACGAATAACAAAAATATTTATGTAAAATACACAATATTATATTTTTCCAGTTTGCAGGGGTGAATATCATGAAAAAATTGCTCCAATGCAAAAATTTGAAATGAAATATAAACATGTTCCTGACAGGTTTTGTAAAATTTACCCTTAAATAATTTATGCTTTTAATATGTTTTAGTTTTAATAAGTTTCTGACTAATTTAATAATTAATTCCTGTTTTTTTTTTTTTTTGTAAAAGAATTAATGTGTAAATATGAATAATTTTGCTCTGTTTGTGAGGCGTACATTGAGTTCAGATTCAGACACATATCTAAAGATATGAAGCGTTCGTGGACCCAGATCTCAGCCTGTGGTTAGCAGGTAATCTCTATAACTAGTTATGAAAGCCGGAGAACAGTCCGTTCCGAGCAAAGGCTAACATCATATACATTAACCGCTCGATGTAATGAACACGCAGGGCCACAGATAGTCATGAGAGCGCTTAACCTTTACCTGTTTGACGACGATGGGACACTTTTCTCCAAATATGACCTCGAGCGGGACACGGAGCTGTTTTCTCTCTCTGGGTCACAGCGGGTCACAAACCAAACTGAGCAAATTTGCAGTCAGTGCACTTTACAGGTTCATGGGTTAAAACACACAAACGGGTTAAATTGATCCGTTTCTGTTCTAGGCATTTGTGCAAGAGTTAATGGAAATACTTGCTTTGTTTTACCAGCAACAGCAGTTGATGCATTAAAACGGTTTTTCAGAATAACATGACAATATATGTTATATACAGTGTGTGTGTTTATATATATATATATAAGTTTCAAGGTGTATTTATTTTATTTCAAGTAATGAAAGTGTTATGGTTTACAAATATATTTACAAATATATTTTACTTTTTACTTATGATACAATTAATATATAAAATATTTACAGTATTCATACAGTACAGTTTATCTAGGATAATGAGTTTTTTCCCACATTATAGTAACATTAATATACTATTATAGTTTTTATTAATATTTAGATTTGTTTCTTTTCACTTCAACTTTAGCTAGTAATAATAATTAGTTTTAGTATTATTTAGTATCTTTTATTTGTTTATTTGTTAAACAAAATGAAATGAGAAATGAAGCATTGGCAGCCAATATATATATATATATATATATATATATATATATATATATATATATATATATATATATATTTTTTTTTAAATATCTGATTTTAGTTAACATTTATTTTATTTCAAGTATTATTATTATTATTTGTATATGTTACAGATAGTTTCTAAGCATCTTTACATTAATAAACAGCAAACTAACTGTGTTGTAAAATTCATTCATTACAAACAAAATCAATTTCGTCTCATTACTGTAAATTAATTTAGTTAATATTGAAAACTTGGGCCATATCATTTCTGAAATGTCTGTTTTGTTTATTAATTTCTTGTATTGTTGTATAACATACTGCACTTAATATAAGATAATATTTCAGGTGGTAGCAATTATATTCATCTCTGGATTTTTATTATTATTATTATTATTACTACTACTATATAAACTCCTATAAACACACACACACACACACACACACACACACACACACATACATACATACATACATAATATATGTGTGTGTACTGTGTATATTTAATATGTATATATAAATACACACACATACAGTATATATGTCTATATATACATATAATTTATATTATAAATAAATATATTTAATATATAAAAATACTTTTTTTCTGAAATATATACATGAATGTGTATTTATATATATATATATATATATATATAATAAATATACACAGTACACACTCATATATTATGTAATCAAAAACATTTATTTTGGATGCGATTAATCACAATTAATCATTTGACAGCACTATTACACACACACACACACACACACACACACACATATATATATATATATGATTAATATTGTTCTGTATTTCAGAGTCGTTGTGATTTTTGTATCTGAAAGTTTATGAGAAGGAATATTTCCAGCAGGACTGAAGGACAGCGTGTGTGTTTGTGTCGGGCTGTTAAAGAGTAACTGGATGTGTTCTCCATACGTTCATCAGTCACGTATAGAAGCAGATGATTGCTGTCCTCGTTTGTCCTCGCTCGTTACAGTCGAAGCTGACCTTAACCCGGGTAAAGAGGACACTCGCTGTGTTTTTACAGAGGCATTCTGGGTGAATGACCCGCAATACTGACCACAGAACCAAAGGTACAGTTATTTACAATATCATGTTAAAGATTCATGACGTGCTGTAGAGCAGTTACTACTAAACATTATATTACATTCTGTACCTTATATTTGGAACAAGTCATATTCTCATTTGGAGCTTTATTGTGAAAACATAAGACTTTATAATATCAGCTATTGGGCATAACATAAAATAATCTAAAGTATGTTCCAGAATTACTGCATATAATGTAGTTCTCAGGGTTATTATAGACTAAGCTAAAACTATAATATTTTATTTATTTATTTATTATTTATTCTATTTTATTTATTTATTCTATTTTATTTATTTATTTATTTTTACTTGTATTATAGTTTTTTTATTAATTGTATTAATTTAAACTATTTAGGTTTCATGTTTATTTTACTTTTTGTTTTATTTATTTCCAGTTAATAATTTAACTGCTGAAGCTGAAAATTATTTTAATTATTTGCAAAGGCAACATTTCTCATTTTCATTTTCGTTTTGTTTTTACTAATATTTTGATTTTATTTAATGGCATTTTATTTTATTTGGTATTTTCATTTAGTTTAACTTGATGTACTAAAATAACTAAAACTTAAATAAATATTAATAAAAATGTATACATACTTAGACATATTTATAATAAGAAGAAGAAGAACATAAACAGACATTAATCAAATTACTAACACTTACATTTAAAGTGTTAGTGAAATATTACAATTAAAATGAAAACATAAAAATAAAAACCAGTACAAATATTAATAAAATCTCTGATATAAAATAACACTGGCTAGTGCAGAATATGGTGTGATGTTGAAGTGCTTATTTAAGGAAAGCGAGATCAGGAATATAAAGGATGATGATCTGACGTGCAAACATTGCTGTGGATTTGTTCTGAGAGCTCGGCCGGATATTTCTGCGTATGAACGCCGTCAGAATGAAAACGATCAGAGAGCAGCTTCAGAATGACTTTATGCCGTTAGAGGGATATTCTGCTGCTAATGAGAATCACTAATTATTCTGCAGAAGCAGGCGCAGGATTTAGAGAATTATATGCCATAAGAAAACAAAGTTAATATGAGACACAAATGATTTCAGCAATGTCCTCGATTTACCCTGAATACCCTAGCAACCATTTAGAACACCTTAGCAACCACATAACAAAGCCTTGGCATTGTTTTGATCTTAATTTGGGTTTTTTGGTATTTTTCTTTCATTTTTATTAGTTTTTTTTTTATTACAATTATTTAATATATTACCATTTAGGTTTAATTTTTCAGTTTTAGTGTTTGTTTATTTCCAGTTAGTAATTTTTAGTACTTAAACTTATTTCTTTTCTTTTTTTCAAGGCAACATTTCTAATTTTCTTGTACTTTCAGTTTTTCATATAACATTAATATTTCTGTGTGTGTGGTTTATATCTGTTATATGTAGTTTATTTATATTATTTTGTATTATTTATATTCCATTAAAATTTTCTATTAATATTATTACTATTTTGAATCAGCTTCTCTGTATTTTATTTTATTTTATTTTATTTTATTTTATTTTATTTTATTTTATTTTATTTTATTTTATTTTATTTTATTTTATTTTATTTTATTTATTTTATTTTATTTTTTTTATTTTATTTTTTTTATTTTATTTTTTTTTATTTTATTTTATTTTTTTTTTTATTTTATTTTATTTTATTTTATTTTATTTTATTTCTTATTTTAAATATTATTATTTAGGTTTGATTTATTTTATTTCACTGTTAGTTTTTATTAATTTATAATTTCTAATTAAAGTTAAATTTTTCCCATACAATATTTATATTCTACTTTATTTCAGATTTATTTCAGTTAACAAAATGTATTTATTTAATTTATTTTAGTATTTTTATCTACTATTATGGTTTTTGTTAATATTATTACTATTTAAATTAGCTTTCATTTAAATTTTTATTAGTTTTTATATTATTATTTAGGTTCAATTGCTATTTTATTTATTTCAAATTAGTAATTTTTAACTAGTAATTATTATATTTTATTTTATTTCAGCTTTATTTCAGTTCAAACTAGTTTTTAATAGTAGCCCTGCCACTCACATACTATAATAAACTCATACGTGCAGTTACTGTATAACCTGGCTGAAGCTGCATTTTAACATATGTGAATTCATATTCACATATTCTGATTTTCTGCAAACGTATAATGTGAGGAAAGCAATCGTAAGATTCATCACCATGGGAACGGCTAAAATGATTATCCGCGAGAGCCGCTTCTGAGCTTTAAACACACAATTTCAGTCAAAGACACTGCAGCGGATCAATATTTTATTATTTTATAGAGACTTTATAAGAAAATCATCGTGACGTCTTTGAGTATAGCTGATGTGTGTCAGTGCTGTTTGTGTGCAGATCTGCTCTGATCCGGGTTTGTTTGTCCTCAGCTGAACTCACACACTTCACCACACACACACACACACACACACACACACACACACACACACTGCGACTGCTGCTTTTCTGAGCCTACACAGAGAGAGAGAGAGACAACCCAGAGACTGATGGCAATTCTGTCTATTACAGTAGAGATCAAACAGGTAAACAACTGACTACACACACAAGACGCACACATAAAATAAATGAATTATTTTATTCATCAACCATGCATTAATTTTATCAAGTGCCAGTAAAGACATTTATAATGTTAAAAAAATATTTCTATTTCAAATAAATGCTGTTCTTTTGAACTTTCTGTTCATCTGTGAATCCTGAAAAATATTTTAAATTGTAAAATAAAAAATAATACTTTTATATTATTAATAAAAAAATAAATAATGAATTAAATTGAATGAAAATAAATTAAACCTAAAGAGTAAGGAGTAAGAAATAGTAAATAAAAATAAAAATAGTAAAAAATTGGTAGTCAAAAAATGAAAATGAAAAATATCATGATAAAAGCTAATTCAAAATATTAATAAAAACTGTTACAGTATATAAATAATAAAATACCATTTAAAAAAATTAATAAAATAAAGCTGGAATAAAATAAAATAGACATGTTACATAAAAAACAATCACTAAAATGACTCAAAGCCCTAAAAATATCAAAGAAAATGAAAGAAAAATCAAAATAACAACCAAATTAAAATTAAAATGAAAACTAACAACTAAAACGTCAATGAAAACAGGAAATATTATAATATAAACTATAAAATAAGACTGTTGTTCATACTCTAAAAGTGAAAGATCATTGATGGGTCTGAACGAATGTAAATGATGCCAGTATTTTTGGGTCAGTTATGTAATAATAATGCTGATCTGTCTATAGATGAATGTTTCCCCTCAGACTCTATTCTGCTGGTCTCGTATGTTTCTGAGCATCTGTTTTCCATTCATCACATATTAAACACTGAAGCATCTTCTCCTCCGAGTCCAGAGTCTGAATAAAGCAAAAAGAACTAGTTACGCCGAGTTCTGCTGGGAATCACATTCACTGACTTTCACATCGTTAGCAAAGAATGGAATTAATTCAGCAGAAAGTGCAGCGTATATGAGAATATTTCAAAACAGTGTCATCAGAACAGCATTTCATTAGCATGGCCTTTAAATAGTTGCCCCCACACACACACATTCTCAAGATGTTTTCAAAGATTTTCAAATGTTTTGAGTCTCTTCTGCTCATCAAGGCTGCATTTATTTGATCAAAAATACATTAAAAAATTTGAAATATTATTATAATTTAAAACAGCTGTTTTCTATGTGAATATTTATTAAACTGTAATTTATTTCTGTGATGCGCAGCTGTATTTTCAGCATCATTACTGCAGTCTTCAGTGTCACATGATCTTCAGAAATCATTCTAATATGCTGATTTGCTGCTCAAGAAACATGTCTGATTATTATCAATGTTGAAAACAGTCGTGCTGCACAATATTTTTGTGGAAACTGTGATGCATTTTATTTTTCAGGATTCACAGATGAACAGAAAGTTCAGAAGAACAGCATTTATTTGAAATAGAAATATTTTTTAACATTATAAATGTCTTTTGATCAATTTAATGCATCCTTGATGAATAAAAGTATCATTTTGAGAGTAGTATGTGTTATAAAAACTATAAAGTTTAGGCCTGACTGAACAACTGCAGAAAATGGTATAACATATTCTACACGTGCATTAATTTATAATATTTTTGCATTCACAGTACATACATTATTCATCATTGCTTTCCAATCAAGATCTTTAAACGAGCAGGAATCTCAAACGTGAATGTGCTTTGTTTTGTAGATTGTTGTAAGTTTTGCCAAGTTGAAACCTCAGCAGTGAATTTTAATTACAGCGTTTGCAGTCATTTTAATCCACTCTTATTTACAGCGCTATTATTGAAGCTATTATTAGTCTTAATGCAGAACAATGCTTTCGACTGACCAGCGCTTCAGGGCCGTAAAGCCATTGCAACGGGATATTTTTATGGATTCAGAAATGAATGCATGAAAAAACTAGAGTAAATTAGGCGTCTTTGTTTCCAGAGCGTAAGCTTTAGATGTTTGTGTAATTGCCCAGTGTTTGGTTGCGTAAGGAGAAGAAAGACACGCCGGCTTTAATTATGAGAAGAGAAAGAACAAAGAAAGCATTGAGGTGTTATTCTTGAGTTGTTAATTCCTAGAACTGATTGTTTCTTCACGTCTAGATCCCGGGCGAAGCTACATGCACATGCATTTAATGTTTGCCGGCTGTTTGTGCGGCAGAAAGCAGAAATGCTGAGGATTTTTGTGCATGTGGAAGTGATTGTGATGATGCTGTGCTTCTGGATGCATGATGCACAGACCGGCTTCAAATAAACAGGCTCCTCGTGGAAATATTTCTACCGCTCTGTCTAAATTGATTCATTTGGCTTTATACCACGGCTGTTTGACACATTCTTTGCACATTTTGCAAGCAGCAGTTCTCCATTCTTGCAATAACTCTTCTTACTTGAGTTGCGTATGCAAATAACATTCAAAAGCAGTTGACAGTCATTTTTATTTGAATGTTATATTGCAACTTGCACTTCTAGTTAAATACTAACTGCTAATAAAGTTTTATAGAGCAAAATTTAAAATTAAATATGAAATGTATTATATGTGTTTTGTAAAATAAAATATTTTTTTTTATTAAAACAAACAAAATATATATATATATATATAATTGTGTAAATTAATATAAATAAAAAATAAAATAAAAAAAACTATATAAATAATTTATATTTAAAAAAAGCTAATTCATATATACCCCAAAAACTACTAAAAATGATTTAAAAAAATATATAATTTAATTAATTTAATCTAATTATGGAGCAAAATTACAAAATTAAATATAAAATTAAAATCTAAAACAATATATAAAAAAATTAAATTAAATATATCTAAAATGTATATGAATGTAAATTACATAATGTAAATACTATGTTGATATATATATATATATATATATATATAAAGTGTGTGTGTGTGTGTGTGTGTGTGTGTGTGTGTGTACATAAAAACCCAAAAACTACTAAAAATGACAAAAACCTTTTGGTGTTCAAAATGGACAAAATTAACTAAAATTGAAAAACGAATGATAACAAATAACACTTATGAGCACAAATATGTTTTTATAAATATATTTTAGAAATAATGTATTTTACAAATATTTCTCAAAAGTGCCTGCAGAATGCTCTAATTGGCTTCTGTTTATTGGCTGGGATTTTGATGGGCTTAGCTCTGGAGATTTAGATGTTCTGTCTGATTCCTGCCCTCAGCTCAACAAAAGCTACTTTCACCAGCAATTATTAGTGCTTTAATAAAGTAGGTCTGTTTCACACAAACACCAGTAAAGAACATCAAAACTTTTCATGTGACGGCTTAAAGATGTAATGAAGACGGACAGCTGTGTTTCCTGCTGCTGCCACTAGATGGAGCCCGTCACCTGCAGATCACAGGCAGCTGAAGACCACTGAGATGAAAAGAAGAACAGCATTTATTGTCTTTTTCTAAACGATGTAATTATGTAATATGATTTTTTATGATTTGATTAATTGCCATAAAATCACCACTGTATAATTTTTTTAAAATATATTTTCAGGGTTTTGAACATCATCAGCATATTATTATTATTATTATTATTATTATTATTTATAAATAATATTTTTTATCAAACATATATTTTTCATAGGTCATTTAATTGGATTATTTGCATTACCATGTTTTAAAATTAATCATTACTTTTTATAACCAATAAAACATTATTATTATTATTATTATTATTATTATTATTATTATTATTTTAGTATGCCTGTGTAACAGATTTTGAATAATTTCTTTATATGTACTATATGTAAACCAGTGTTATTTTAGTATCATTAGGATACCATAATAAATATTATTTTTACATTTTCAATTCTCAATTTTAGGTTATTTATTGATTTATTTCTAAATGTTTATCTATATAGTTATTATTCATTTTATTTTAGTATTAGTTATTTTAGAACATCAAGATAAATAAATGAAATTGAGAAATGTTGCCTTGGCAACTAGCTAAAAAAATTTTTTGGGTTTTTATATTTTATTTTATTTTATTTCAGTCATAGTTCATTTTGTCTCAAGTAACAAAAATTGTTTTATGGTTATAATTTTACTAAAATAACCATGACGTAAAGTGTTATTTTAGTATCATCAAGATACAATAATAAATAATATTTTTAGTTCTCATTTAAATTTTAAAGTTTTAGGTTATTTATTTTATTTTATTTTTAAATGTTTATGTAGTTTTTATTCATTTTTATTTTAGTACTAGTTATTTTAGAACATCAAAATAAATAAATGAAATTGAGAATTGTTGCCTTGGCAACTAGCTAAAAAAACATTTGGGTTTTTATATTTTATTTTATTTCAGTTAAAGTTCATTTTGTTTCAAGTAACAAAAATTATTTTATGGTTTAATTTGACTATAATAACCCTGACGTGCCTTTGTTGTTTTTCAGTATTTAAATATGGATAGTTCTGTTTGCTTTTTTAAAATGAGAAAAAAGCCTGAAAGAAGAACACATTATGTAAATAATGTAAACTTTTATTGAATTTTGACTGCTATATATGCATGATAGTTTAATGAAGGAAAAGTAGAGCAGTAATGTTGAATAAGAAGAATATACTTGGGTTTTGAAGCAGTTTTCTCCCAGTATGTCTGCAGATCAGAGTGAATTACAGATCAAAACTCAATATCAATAATCAATCCATCACTCAAACAGTCAGCAATATTCATCCTTAATCGTTCATTATGAATTAAGGCACATTCAGTATCATCGTAACCCGTCAGAGAGGTGAGTGCAAAATAAATACTGATTCTGGAAGGATTTTGATGCTCAAAATGCATCAAACAACAACAATATTAACACATTTGATTTTCATGACATGATGTTTAAGCCAGCAAACATGATGATAATGTTTCATAACGGTTAAAGATTTCACGCTGCGTGTCTTAAACAGCATTTTCTTGTCAATTGCTAAATTTTAAAGTTTTGAAATATGTTTTACAAGAAAACGGTCTTTCTACTTAAACATTTCCTTCACTATTTTTTACTAGGTCATTTAAATGATTTGCATTAACATTATTAAACACTAATCATTAAATTATAATAATTAAAACATTTGTAATCATCAAAGTAGGCCTGTGTAACGCTCATTTTTAATGATTTTGTATGAAACATGCTATACATGTAAACCAGTGTTATTTCAGGATCATTGAGATACTACTATAGTTTTTATTAATATCTTGAATTAGTTTTTATTTTTATATTTTCTGTTTTAATTTTAATTTTAAAGTTTTAGTCATTTTGTTACATACACACACACTAAAATGATACTAGAATATTAGAATGATATATATATATATATATATATATATATATATATATATATATGTATATATATATATATATTTGAACGATCATTCAAATATATATATCATTCTAATATTCCAGTATCATTTTAGTGTGTGTGTGTGTAATATTTAATGTATAATATTTTATATGTGTGTGTGTGTATAATATTTGTTACCTGAAAAAAAAAAAAAAAAATAAAAAAAAAAAAATATATATATATATATATATATATATATATATATATATATATATATATATATTAATAATTTGTGTGTGTGTATATATATATATATATATATATATATTTCATTTCAACATAATAGTTTTATGGCTTTGGTTTAACAATAATAATCTTGATGTAAACTTGCTTTTGTCTTTCCAGAATTTATACAGTTGTGTAAATAATACTTAAATAATACTTCTTTACTATAATGAAAAAAGCAATGAGAAATTATATTTCATTTAATGAAAGTGAAGCCGTGTTTTTGTTTTCGTATAGTGAGAGCATTTAATGCAAATGAAGCACATTTTCTTCAATTATCATTATAATTTACTTCAAGTGAAATATTTTTCATTTTCCATTATAATACAGTACTATTCTCTATAGAACCGCACTGAAAAAATTAAAGAAAAATAAATAAATAACAGCGAATTAATGTGAAGTTTTAAAGCAGAAAGACCTTTTCAGTGATTTTAATTGATCTCCATTAATGCTAATAAATGTATTCTTATTCTAATAAACTAAAGGCAGTACCAAATAATATAATATTGTGTAAAAAACTAATTTTTTCTTTTTATTTCAGGGTAAAATAATGTCTGGGACGTGTCTTGAGAGGTTTTATGAGACCCTAGCTGTGAAAACCCAGATAAAGTCATTTTTTTTTTTTTTTTTTTGGTGATTTACTGTTTTCTTCATAAGATAAAGAACATTCTGTGAACATGTAACTTTGATATCTTTAATGCTGACCGAGTAAGACCATGTCAAAGATTGATATCACACTGAAATTAATGGTTAATGCTTGTTATCTCATGACTTCAGCCTGGATTTCACAGAGAGGGTCACATATCAAAAAAACACACATTTCCAACAAACATTAATGGTGTGATGATCAGAGCCGCTCCGCAGACGCTGACCTGAGAACCCGGACAGAAACCTCGTACACGGCGAACACCACCATGTTGACGGGAAACGCTCGCAGACAGTTTATTCCCAGGCTTCTGAAGAAAATCCCCGGTCCTTCGTTCAGTACGGTCTCAGCCACGCAGTGAAGCAGTCCTCGGTATCTCCTCTCTCCTCGGACTCCGTCCATCTGCAGACGAGCTTTGATCACGTCCATAGGTGTCCCGACGGACCAGCCGGCCATTCCTGCCAACCCACCGGACAACAGCACCGCCGTCCACTCTGACAACACCAACACACACACACTTAACCCTACAAACCAAACTCAAGCCCTGCAGGGCTTCAGAGTCTGAAAAGACAAAGAACTCTTGCGAGATTCAACGTCTAACGAGCCTCATTCAAGACAACACACCCAACAGAGAGAGACAAAAGTTTCACACCTTACACAGCGGAGATCACCACTATTCTTAATCAGAGTTTATAACAATGCAACTATTCACGTCATTGGAAAGGTCTCTGTGTGTCTGGCAGAAGGTCTCGTTCTCTTAAACAACAGGACAGACAGCCATCAAGACTAGAAAACACTGAAAACACGCTACCCCCAGCGTCTCTGATGCAAATGACCTTCTGTCCCAAACGGTGATAGCTCTACTTAATCAATGCAAATTCCAATTGTTAGTCCGTGCCTCTATTTCGGGGGATGTTTATCTTGGTCAGAGTACTTAACCCTCTGGCCCTCTTCGTTTAGGAGTCACACTCGCCTCCTTCGCAGTCAAAAGTGATCGAAGCCTTGAAATGTACCTTTTTTTCAATCAATGTAATATATTTTTCTTCAATAATATTTTTTGATTATTATTTATGATTTTTAGGGAATTTTATGATGCTATGCAATATTTATTGAATTTTAATGAGCTATTTTCTCCACTAGAATTAATTTTTTTATTTATTTATTTACTATTTTTTAATAAATGCAATATTTCACATTAAAATACAGTGAAGGCATTTAAAATCCATTTTTTTAAAGTGAGAACTGGTCCATCTGGAGGCATTAAAAAATAAAAACTTGTTGCGTAACCTCTTGTATTAGCACCCTATATAGATATATACAGAGGCTTTTGGATTCCCGTTGTTTTTTTAGACATAATTTCTCAATTTTTTTTAGGTTTTGCTATTAGATATATATCTAGACATTCTAAAAGACTACTTTTTGTCAAGGTTTAGATATTTTGGTTAGATAAGTATCAGGTTTTACATTATGATTACAGTCAAACATTAAAATCTTGTTAGAAAGGGAACTTACTCAGTATTTGATAATTAACAACAAAATAAGGAATAGATAGTGATAATTCAAAACACTTTATACAAACATTTTGTAATTAATTGATATTTTATTCAATGTAATTCAATTAATGTTAACATATTTTCAAAATTTGCTCTTACCAGTTCATTTCTGTGTATATATGTATATGTGTGTGTGTGTGTGTGTGTGTGTGTGCGTGTGTGTGACCAGTGGCTGATTTGTAGTTTGTACCACCAAAAGATTCACTAAGTTTTCACATTTTTCCGTATTTCATTCATTTTCTATGTCGGTCATGTTTGACCGTGAAGAAGTCGTGTGTGACTATTTTTTTTTGGACTCTTTAACATATCCGATTCATGTCCATGATTTTTTTGTGTGTTCATATTGCAAACATGACAAAAGTCACCAAGTGTCATCTCATTCCGACGAAGCTAAGATTTTTAAAATTTCAAAATATTAATTTTTCGGACAAAGATCTTGCAAGAAGATGGTGATTCTGTAGCCGGAATGATGTATCTATGTATTTTTCTAAAGTCGGGGGACTCAAGTGTTATAGGAATAAGATTAATGAGATTCAATACGATTAAAGAGCGAAATAGAATAATAATAATAACTAGAAATGGACAAACAACCAATTGGCGTTTCAATCTAAATTCGAGGTCATAATAAAATGGAGTCAGATTTGAATTTAACCTAAATTTAATAACTTTGCGCGCTGAAAACTATTGGATTCATCCTTGGGCCAGCTATTAAAAATAGTTCAAATGAATTTAAACGGTTTTAAACTCATTAGGCATTATATGTGACCCTGGAGCACAAAACCAGTCTTAAGTCGCTGGGGTATATTTGTAGCAATAACCAAAAATACACTGTATGGGTCAAAATTATCCATTTCTCTTTTATGCCAAAAATCATTAGGATATTAAGTAAAGATCATGTTCCATGAAGATATTTTGTAAATTTCTTACCGTAAATATATCAAAACTTCATTTTTGATTAGTAATATGCATTGCTCAGAATTCATTTGGACAACTTTAAAGGAGATTTTCTCAATATTTAGATTTTTTTGCACCCTCAGATTCCAGATTTTCAATTAGTTGTATCTCAGACAAATATTGTCCAAACCACACATCAATGGAAAGCGTATTTATTCAGCTTTCAGATGATGCATAAATCTCAATTTCGAAAAAAATGGACACTTATGGTTTTGTCGTCCAGGGTCACATATTACGACCGAGGCAGCTCATCTTTCAATGATTTTTTCTCGTATCTCATATTGTATTACAGTTTGGTCTCAAACTAGTGACGCTTTAATTAGAAAAATTGAGATGCTGTATAATCGCGCTTTAAAAAACAATGGACAAAAACACAAATCAATGGCATCATTGTCATATTTTAAAGAAATGGCATATGCTTAATTTTACGAATTTTAAAAATATGTGAAATAGGATTGGGTTTTGCAGAGAGCTTTCTCTGTAAAGGGATCCCAACTTTGGAATATGTTGCCAAATGAATTTAAAGTCATATATGATATAAAGTCTTTACATTGAAGGTTAAGCGTTGGCTCAAATGACACCAGACTTGTACGCATATTAAAATTTTTATTTGGTTTCGTGCTAGTTAATTATTAAGAGTCTATAAAACTAGGTGCATGTGTTTGTTTTGTATTCTGTTTGCAATGTGAGGTTTTTATATGAAGAGATTGTTACATTAGTTTTTTTTATTTTTTAGAAAAGCCTATAATCTCTATGTGTCTTTGACTGGAATCATGTTTATTGAACTGTCCCTATCTAAATAAATGAAAAAAAATTATTTTGATCAAGCAAGCGTCAGAATAACTGCAGTCATGTCTCCAGATGAACACTTACTGAAGCAGCTCAGCTTTACTTGATTCTCCATCAATCATTTTCTAGAAACATCAGTGCGTCTCAAATCTGATCATCAGGATCTTCTGAGGAGCTTTACTTTCACTGTTCCTCAGCGGAGGAATGATCTTCATCTCACATCTTCTGAGGAGCTTTATTTCTTCATCTCTCCATCAGCATTGCATTATATGTACATCTCATCTTACTGAGACATATTACTGGAGATATAGAGCGACCGCTGATATTTATGTCAGTATCTGTTATAAAGATCTCACTGATGTACATCACAAGCAGCAGAATTTCATTTACAGTGGGTATGGAAATTATTCAGACCCCCTTAAATTTTTCACTCTTTGTTATATTGCAGCCATTTGCTAAAATCATTTAAGTTCATTTTTTCCCTCATTAATGTACACACAGCACCCCATATTGACAGAAAAACACAGAATTGTTGACATTTTTGCAGATTTATTAAAAAGGAAAAACTGAAATATCACATGGTCCTAAGTATTCAGACCCTTTGCTGTGACACTCATATATTTAACTCAGGTGCTGTCCATTTCTTCTGATCATCCTTGAGATGGTTCTACACCTTCATTTGAGTCCAGCTGTGTTTGATTATACTGATTGGACTTGATTAGGAAAGCCACACACCTGTCTATATAAGACCTTACAGCTCACAGTGCATGTCAGAGCAAATGAGAATCATGAGGTCAAAGGAACTGCCTGAAGAGCTCAGAGACAGAATTGTGGCAAGGCACAGATCTGGCCAAGGTTACAAAAACATTTCTGCTGCACTTAAGGTTCCTAAGAGCACAGTGGCCTCCATAATCCTTAAATGGAAGACGTTTGGGACGACCAGAACCCTTCCTAGAGCTGGCCGTCCAGCCAAACTGAGCTATCGGGGGAGAAGAGCCTTGGTGAGAGAGGTAAAGAAGAACCCAAAGATCACTGTGGCTGAGCTCCAGAGATGCAGTCGGAGATGGGAGAAAGTTGTAGAAAGTCAACCATCACTGCAGCCCTCCACCAGTCGGGGCTTTATGGCAGAGTGGCCCGACGGAAGCCTCTCCTCAGTGCAGGACACATGAAAGCCTGCATGGAGTTTGCTAAAAAACACCTGAATAAGATTCTCTGGTCTGATGAGACCAAGATAGAACTTTTTGGCCTTAATTCTAAGCGGTATGTGTGGAAAACCAGGCACTGCTCATCACCTGTCCAATACAGTCCCAACAGTGAAGCATGGTGGTGGCAGCATCATGCTGTGGGGTGTTTTTCAGCTGCAGGGACAGGACGACTGGTTGCAATCGAGGGAAAGATGAATGCGGCCAAGTACAGGGATATCCTGGACGAAAACCTTCTCCAGAGTGCTCAGGACCTCAGACTGGGCCGAAGGTTTACCTTCCAACAAGACAATGACCCTAAGCACACAGCTAAAATAACGAAGGAGTGGCTTCACAACAACTCCGTGACTGTTCTTGAATGGCCCAGCCAGAGCCCTGACTTAAACCCAATCGAGCATCTCTGGAGAGACCTAAAATGGCTGTCCACCAACGTTTACCATCAACCTGACAGAACTGGAGAGGATCTGCAAGGAGGAATGGCAGAGGATCCCCAAATCCAGGTGTGAAAAACTTGTTGCATCTTTCCCAAAAAGACTCATGGCTGTATTAGATCAAAAAGGTGCTTCTACTAAATACTGAGCAAAGGGTCTGAATACTTAGGACCATGTGATATTTCAGTTTTTCTTTTTTAATAAATCTGCAAAAATGTCAACAATTCTGTGTTTTTCTGTCAATATGGGGTGCTGTGTGTACATTAATGAGGAAAAAAATGAACTTAAATGATTTTAGCAAATGGCTGCAATATAACAAAGAGTGAAAAATTTAAGGGGGTCTGAATACTTTCCGTACCCACTATATATCAGCATCTGCAGCAAGTCTCTGAATAAAACTGAGCTGTTTTTTTACTCCATATTCTCACTATAATCAGACTATATGAGCCATAAAAGCTTGATGGATCAAATATAATAATAGAAAAACACATGCAAACTTTATTAGTGCTGTCAAACGATTAATTGCATTCAAAATAAAAGTTTTTGTTTACATAATATATGCGTGTGTATTGTGTATATTTATTATGTATATATAAATACACACAATGCATGTATGCATTTAAGAAAAATATGTTATGTTTGTATATTAAATATATTTATTTATATAAATATATGCATGTAAATACATGTAAATATTTTCAAAATATACACTGTATGTGTGTGTGTTTATATATATATATATACACAGCACACACAAATATATTATTTATTTTGGATGCAAGTAATCGCGATTAATTGTTTGACAGCACTAATTATTATTTAACGTTTTGTCTGAATATTCAATAAGCTGTTCCATCTGACCAAATGATTCATCTGAAGTGCTTCACGATGCCATAGAAGAACCTTTTTGTCTAAATCTGAAGAACCTTTCTGCTTCACAAAAGCTGCTTTGAAGGTTCTCCAGATTATAAAAAGGTAAGAAAGAGATGGTTCTTTGACTGAATGGTTCTTTGTGGAACCAAAAATGGCATCGCTGTGAATATAGCACCTTTATTTTTAAGAGTGCATGATTTCAGAAGACTTTAAATATTGTGCATGAGTCGTATGGACTACTGTCAGGATGCTTTTTTGTAAACAGAAGAAACGAGTCAGACAGGATGGTGAGTAAATGACAAAGGGTTCGTTCACCTGGCTCTTTCTGTCCCGCAGGTGTGAGCAGTGAACACAGAGAGCTGTAGGTTAAGAAGTAGGTGGCGAATGACGGCCCGTCTCTCAAAGCCAGAGGCAGAGCTCCTCTGTAAAGGCCTAAAACACCCTCGTCTCTGGCGACGCTCAGCAGACAGTGGATCGGCCCGCTGTATTTGGGTTTGAGTCCGCTTCTCTTGCTCTCCGTCTGACACTGAAGACGAACCTTCACGAAGTCGCCCGGTGACATTACAGAGATCTAGGAAAACACAATATATATATATAACATCATGAAGGTTTTGATCACTTTATGTGTATGTTCCATTGAAAATCAGGCTTGTGTTTCTTCACTGTAAAAAGTGAAAGTTGACTTAACTTAAAAAAATTGAGGAAACCCTTTGCCTTAAAATTATTAAGTACATAATTAAAAAAAAAAGTTAAGTGAACTTGACAATTCAATTAACTTATTTTTTTTCAATTATCATTATCAAGTCAACTTATCACTTTTTACAGTGCATTTAGACAGAAAGGTTCTTCTATGGCATCGTGAAGCACCTTTATTTTTAAGAGTTTGCTTATCATATACAGTACTTGTCAAACATTTGGAAATATTATGATTTTGTCATGTTTTTGAAAGAAGTCTCTTCTGCTCACCGAGGCTGCATTTATTTGATCAGAAGTACTAAATTATTACCATTTAAAACAGCTGTTTTCATTGTGAATATGTGTTAAACTGTAATTTATTTCTGTGATCAAAGCTGTATTTTCAGCATCATTACTGCAGTCTTCAGTGTCATGTGATACTTCAGAAATCATTCTAATATTAAAGTTTATTTAACAATCAATGAATGAATCTAATTTATTTAATAATCAAGTCTCATAGAAACTGAGTTGCATATAAATTGCATATGAGGTATTTTAATGTAATTACGTTTCTGCATCAGTTTGTTGTTGAAATATAAATATTTAAAAGGTGGTGGTGGTAATAAAAATTCATTTTCAAGACAGATATATTCAAACATGCATTAAATAATGAGTAATTATAAAAATATAATAAACATAACTCAGCTAACAGAAATATGCTCATTAAGTGAAAATTTCTGAATGTTCTCTGAACTTTCAACATCCATATTTTAGAATGTTTTGGAAACGTTTTTTTTTGTTGCTTACGCAAACGTTAAGGGAACGTTCCATTTTATAATTTTGCAAACATTATCAAACTGTTACTTTTGAATGTTCTCTGAACGTTCTGAAACAAGTAACGTTTAAAAAATGTTAGACGAGCGTCCAGCTAAAACATTTCAGAAACCTTCAGAAAACGCTCGAACCAACATATTAAAAGGCGCCAAAACCACTTATCTTTTTTTCTTTTTTATAAACGGCCATAAGAGAAGCTCTAATTAAACATTGCATAATGGTCAATTATTTCAGCTCTCCAGGACTGTTTTTGGATGCCAAACTTGAAGGGTTAGTTCACCCAAAAATTTAAATAACCCCATGATTTACTCACCCTCAAGGCATCCTATAATTGTATATGACTTTCTTCGTTCAGACGACTACAATCAGAGTTATATTAAAAATGATTGAAGTTTTCACATGACCTCACGTTGTGTCAATCACGTTTACACACTGCCTCCGAAACTTTCATCCGTCATAGAAAAATTCAGATTGGGTTCAATTTTCTGCGATTTTCGCATCCGTAACAAGCATTTTGAGAGGTGTTTAATATTTAATATATAAATATTGGGTCCATCCAAGAGAGAGGACAACAAAATCATCCTCATTGCTTGTTTTGTGAATTTTTTTGCAATGGATTAATTCATTAAAGTCATATACACCTAGTATGGCTTGGGTGAACTATCCGTTAAAGCAGATCTCAGACCTGTGCCACTCCACCCGCCAGCCCTGACAGAAACACATCGAGCTTGGTGTTGGGAGCGCCGATCCCGCGGATCTGAGCCAAACACTGCAGACAGTTCCGGTACGTGCCAAACACCACAGAGGACGTCATGGATATAGTAGTGACCGGCAAAGCCATTCCCTTAAAGAAGCCATGGACCTGCAGCAAAGCACGAGCATGAGAAATCAGACAGAGAACTAACTAAATCTGACAGATAACACGTCTCTATTAGTACTACTATCCACTTTATTTTGCAATGTGCAAGCTACACTATATTGCCAAAAGTATTGGCACCCCCTTCTAATGAACAGGTTTGACTACTTAAATTTAAATTTGCAAAGATGTTAAAAACCTGTTTTTTGCTTTACCATTATGGTGTATGAGTGAAGACTGATGTGGGAAAAAAAGTAATTTTAAAGGCAGCAACATAACAAAACATGAAAAAAAATGAAGGGGTATAAATACTTTTGCAAGGCACTGTATATGAATTTTGAGTGCAGATAAAAATTATTACAAATAAAGAGAAACTTTTTCGTTATTTAATTTTTTAAAACATAAAAACGTTTTTTTTGTTGTTTTTTTTAAACTAGTCTAGTTTTGCACTGATTTAGTGCAACTACTAAAACTGAAATTAAAAATTAAATACTGTATATAAACATTTAATTTAATAATAACAAAAATGACAAAAACAAAATCACTAAGGCTTTAACTAAAATTAAAATGAAATCAGAAAAATAAAACCAGTTCAAAACAAATAAAATCTATAATAGTATCTCAATGATACTTAAATAACATGCTTCACAGTTGCTAAGTGTGTTTTAGAGTTTCATTATTACTTTAATTACTCAGTAGAGACAGATTTGAGGAATCGCTCTTCGATGTGAAAGTGCATTAATCATTAAACGTGAAGCAAATGTATGTTTCGTACCCCTTCTTTTTTGATGGTGGATACGATGCAGTGCCAGATTCCAGTGAACTGTTTCTGAGTTTGGATTCTGACCTGTGCAGGGGTCAAATCAACACATTCAGGGTCAGGAGATGATGTTACAGCAATGCATGTCTGAAATTATAAGCCAAATATAATATAGCATTTAATAATAATGTGTGATTGGCTGGAATAAGTGTACTTTGACAGTATCCAGTGGATAACCGACCGCCACACCACACGCTCCTGGAACACAACAACAGTTCATCAAAACAGTTTGTCCTGCAATATGTGAAGAATGACATGCACTCGAGTATGACACATATCAGTTATCATTCTGAGGTGTCAATAATAGATACTCGGAACATATTGTTGAGTTCTGAATGTACAGTACATTTGGATGGAGCTGCTGAAGCATTTCCCAAGCCTGTTCCTGAAGCACATCAACAGCGTTTTCAAACTCTTCCCAATCAAACACACTTGATTCAGCTGATCAGAGAGCTGAAACGATTTGTAATTAGTAGAGAAGAAATTAGTGGAGGTATAAGACCTCAAGTGGACTGGTCTGATACAGACGCCTTAAATGTGTGCAGTTTGTTTGCTTCCAGGAACAGTGCTGGGAAACGATGTTGTTTGCATAAATTTAGTTATTATCGTATGAACATATCACTGTAAAAAGTGATAAGTTGACTTAACTTAAAAAAATTAGGAAACCCATTGCCTTAAAATTATTAAGTAAATAATAATTAAAAAATAAGTTAAGTAAATTGTCAAGTTCACTTAACTTTTTTTTTTAATTATTATGCACTTAACAATTTTAAGGCAACGCGTTTCCTCAATTTTTTTTAAGTTAATCAACTTATCACTTTTTACAGTGTAGCTGTGGGTTTTATATATGTGCCCTCAAAATCTCCAAAGGTTTGCATAGAGGGCAAATCATAAATGTGTCCAAAATACATAAATGCCTTTATAAATGTTTAGCGAGTAGATGTTCAAATGAATTGTTTATAAAATGTTGTTCACATGATCTGTGGGAATCTGATCGATGGAGTGCATATAAATGTTGTGCTTCATTCAACACAAACATCATGCCTAATGGAGATCTATTATTGCTGCATTTAAATCAAGAGAACAGCAATTAGTTTACAATTCTTTACATTTTTTATTTATTTTTAATTAAATTAGTTTTTCTTATTTAAATTTCGTTTTTTTTCTTGTCTTATTTATGCATTTGTAAAAAGTGATAAGTTGACTTGACTTTAAAAAATTGAGTAAACCCGTTGCCTTAAAATTATTAAGTAAATAATAATAAATAAATAAAAGTTAAGTGAACTTGACAATTTACTTAACTTATTTTTTTTTTATTATTATTTACTTAATAATTTTAAGGCAATGGGTTTCCTAATTTTTTTTAAAGTTAAGTTAACTTATGGCTTTTTATTAAATTCCATTTTTAATTTCCAATTAAAATGTTTTATTCAACACAAGGTGTGCCTAATACCTTATATTATTGCTGTTTTTCTCATTAAATTACGAGAATATGTTTTATTATTATTATTATTGTTATTCTATCCATTAATTCTGTTTCATTTCCAATTAAAATGGAACCCTTCAAAAAAAAAAAAATAATAATAATTATTTATTTATTTATTTATTATTTATTTATTTTTTTGTAATTTCCCCCACTCTCTCTCCGTGGGACCAACCAAAATGCAGGCGATTCCTTGCGTGCACTAATTTGTTTTTATACAAGAAAAAAAGTGATACCATACCATACAGTACATATCCAGAGCACTGCTTATACACAACACGCTACAGCAGACTCTCTCAAAAACATTCGACTTATATCAGATAATTCAACCAGACGAACAACGACTTACTGTACCTCCGAATGATCCTGCAAAGAAGTCTGCGAAATGCATCGTCCCGTCTAGTCATTCTAAACGTTCATGACATTATAGCCTATTATAGTTTCTGTTAAGTAATTGCATAACACTGTCGTGCCCAGTCAAGGTTGTATGTGTTTTTGATCTGCGTCGGTGCTTTTGTAACTGTCCCTCATTCTCACGTGGTTCCTCTTCAACTGCACCAGCTTTTTTATGCATGTTCTTATTTAAAAGCAATAATTAACAACTTGATTTTTATTGACACCGGTGCGTGCATAACACGCGATGTGCATTTATTTGATCGTCTCTGCGTGACTTTAAAACTTTAAGTAAAATGTTTATATTTCTGCATGCTCGCGACAGGCGATCGGTTGCATTCTGTGCGTTACGCATTTGATGAATAAACCTTTATTTAATTAGTCCGGATCGATGACAGACCGAGTGAATTTATTCGCAAACGCATTGCAGCATTTGAACCACAGAGAGCATAAACACGCTGATGCAACGCGGAAGACAAATTACAGTGAACGCAATGAATCTTTTTTTGACCCGATTCCTTTCGAAAGATTCGGTCGAGTCGATTCGCGAATCACTGGGCGAAGCGCGCCAGTTAGCAGAACCATGATCTTGAAAATATAGCGACAACAGCGGTATTGTGCCAGATATTTATCAAAAAAAAAAAAAAGTTACAATTTTACTATACATTAGTTCTATGTTACTAATGTAATTTACAAGGTTAGAAGGATTCACACATAATATAAATGAATCAGGAAGCCACGTCACACAGCGACAGAGCCTAGTTTTTGTTTATTGAGGGGAATTTATTTATTTATTTATTTATTTTTAATTATTTTTCTTCAAGTGGCCCCTTATTAAAGAATTTCGGTCTGACTTGTCAAAATTCCTTGCTTCAGAATCCAGTTTAGATATTGATTTAACTATGTGCGATATATTCTCTTATTTTTTCATGTTGGAAATGTTGGCAAAATATATTCATAAATGTACATTTTCCTCAGCATTACCCAAATTATATAACTTTCTTTGTGAATTTAAGTACCTAATTATGACACTAAAAATATCAACAACAAAAAAGTGTCAAATTTGTGAAACTGTATAATGATCTGTAGGATAAATTGATTTGCATATATATCCTTTATTGTTTTCCTGTATTATTTATGTTATTTACGCTGTCATCCAATGGTGTGTTTAAATGTTGAAGTTATTCTTGTTATACTTGCAATATTGAATCTCTTTAATATAAATGTTATGTCTATTTATCTAAAATGAAAAACTGAAATGAATCGCTCGATTCGAACGAACCGATTCACTCCAACGAGTCGGACTCTCCGGCGCTAACGCTACAACGGCGAAGGCACGTCATGAATATTAATGAGCCCAACCTCCTATGGCTTGGCTTGGCCACTGAATATTAAAACGCCTAGCGATGACGTCCTCGATAACCGTCCAATAGCGAAGACCCGCCTCGTAAACGCGCCTTCGCCAGGAAAAGCGCTCAAACGCGCATGACACAGAAAGCAGGAACAGGAATCCTTTTTAAATCCGCGGATCGCGATTGGGCGCACGCACACACACCTCCTCACCGACACCCATCCATCCAGAACCCGCTACACAAATAGACAGTGAACCCAGGCGGTGGTAGTCAAGCTAGTAGGTGATATTTTCCACTACGGCGCGATTAGTGACTTACAGTTGGTGCAGAGAACCGCTTCTGAACCTCAAGACCTATCGCAGGCGTTTCAGCTCAGGCCTGAGGAACTAACTAGCTTACTGACTAACTAACCAACTAACCAGCGCGACCAAAACCCAGTTAACCCTTCAAAACAGGTTTGAGCTCATCTAAAGCAACGCTTGCTTGCTTCTGTCAGCTTTGAAGCAGTGATGGACTTCCTTGCTGGATGCATAGGAGGTAAGGCATTTCTACGAGTACAGTAGAGTACAGTAAATTCCTCCTGTCTGCTAGATTAGGACTTAGTTAAGCTCGTTAAGAGGGTCTAACCCGCGTCCAGTCAAACACAGACTGTATTTTTACATTTAGACCCGTCTGCACACAGTTGAAGTGCAGTAATTAGTCGCACTCGCGTGTGTGGAGTTTATTTTGAAGCTCGTTGATGTAATTTACACGGTTAGATGGAGTCACACATGCTTAATTATTTGTAGTGGAACAGGAAGCCACGTCACGCAGGACACGTGATAGAGTTTGTGTTTATTGAGCCTCTTAAATACTGATGATTAATCTATTTTATGTGCAAAAGAGCAGATATAATAGATTAGAAAAGATAAATTATGCCCTATCTATCTATCTATCTATCTATCTATCTATCTATCTATCTATCTATCTATCTATCTATCTATCTATCTATCTATCTATCTATCTATCTATCTATCTATCTATCTCAGTTACTGTATTTTCTGCAACTTTTCTTTAGCTGTTGGTTTTCTATAAATGAAATTCAGTTTGTTGTTTTTGAACTATGTTGAGGTAAGTTGAGTCACGTGATGGAATTCTGCTCTGCCGCCTTTGAAGTCTGGAATGTTACATTGTGGCTGATTTACTGCTGCTGAACGCTGGACGTTCTAAATGTGGCTACAATGTCAACATTTTTCTTTGTGGTGAAAACTACGGAAGCTTGCTTTTGCCACAAAATTGCAACTTTTTTTTATTTAAATTCTGACATTTTTCTCAGAATTGCAAAATATAAATGCATAGTTGGGGCTTTGTTTCTCAAATTTTGTTTTTAAAATAAATGTAAAAAAATTTTAAGCACACAATTCTGAGATTCTTTTCTCACAGTTGTGAGTTTGTATCAAACAATTCTGACTTTTCTTCTCAAATTTCACATTTCTATCTTGTAATTCTGATATGTGTCGCAATTGCAAGGAAAAAAGCAGAAATTGTGAGAGATTTCACTTTTTCCTTATTTCATCCTATGGTAGAAACAAGCTTCCATAGAAATCATATCATTTTGAGCCAAAGCACCTTTTAGGTTGTTTGTAACTGTATGTACAGTATTTATGGTGTATACACGTTTTCTACAACTAATTTGAATGGGTATCATTTGTGCAGTTTACAGTTTACTTTTTATTATTTATTCAGCATTCATTATAAATTCTATTCTAATGCAAATACATTATAGTCACAAATAAGCACTTAACTGGACAGATTTGGTCACGGATAGCGAGTCTGTAACCAACATGAGAGGAAAATGTGAAAGCTTAAGAATCAACTATTGATAAGCAAATCTGAATATTGGCTCAGGCCTTCAGGGTACTAAACAAACGCATTCAGATTCACTCACAGATTGTTTGATTATGATATAGGTTAGAAATACTTCAAATGTGTGCAGACTGATTCCTTATGATTGACTTTAATTGAATATGTAACCTACAAGCCTCCTTGAAGTCGTCCTGTTCTCTTGTGTGAATATCAGTCATGCGTGAGCTGCTGTGGAATGTGTTTCCCGGAAGAGCCCAGAATAACCCCCTCCCAAAAGTCTGTCCATGTCCCGTCAAACGCAGAGGTGTTTCACACACCCCTGCGGGAGCCAATCCCAGCCGCGGGACGGGCCACGTCTCTCGAAGCTCCTGCCGGCTCGTGTTTCAACTTACAGACACAGTGCTTCATAAAAGCTGGATCACAGGTGTTATGAACCCAGAGCATCATGAGGGACAAGACACAGTTTGTTTCCTTAAATTTATAAATGAATAATTAGATTATGTGGCTTAATTTTATTTTTTTATTATTACTGAGCTGAAAAGTATTTTTTCCAACTTATACTAAAATGCATAAAAACATATACTAATATATGTATACCTTATTTATTTACTACTTGTTTATTACTGTGAGTGTATACACACACTCAATAATTAATGAAATAAATGCATATATTAATATCTTAATTTTATTACTTATAACTACTATATAAATATACATAATTACATATCTATATATAAATCTTTATTTATTAGTTGTTTATATATATATATATATATATAATTATACACAAGCAATGATAACTTCGCAATACTTTATATGTGATATTAAAGACAATAAATATAAAAGACATGATGGGTTAAAATTATTATTTTTAAATCAGTAAATCAAAAATAAACAATGAAGGCATGCCGTGTTTCACTAAGTGAACAACACCGGTAATAATGATATTTAATGATCTAAAATATAAAAATATTTAATTTTAAGCATATAAAACATGCCACACAGAGAATTTTTGTAAACATTTTTACACAATTACGCAAAAAGAAAGCTGAAAAAAAATAAAATAATAATATTTAATGTTTTTATGTGCACTGATTTGTAAATACATTCAACATTAATCAAACTTACTGACTATTAAAACATCTCTCTGAATTAGATTTATTAATCAAATTTAGCCTTTTTGTATCAGCAGCAAATGTCGCCCTGCTCTGTAGCCTAACTACTATATGTATGTATTTTTTGGTTTTACGTAACATTACTGTCATCTTAAGTCAGCTCTTGGCCCCATCTGACATTTTGAGTTTGTAGTAAAAGACGCGTTTTGATTGGTCAGGAAGGACCAACGCCTTCAGTCCGGACTGACTCCCATCAGCCCGAGCACATGTGCGTCCAGCCATGTGGATTTGTCATTGGTCTCTTTGGCATGGAGCAGTAACTGCTGATATGTAATACCCCGTGAGATACTGAGATAGATCTCCTGTGAGATTTCCAGTCCTACATTAACATCTTTCAATGATTGCCAGCCAATGACTGACTGTGTTGTTGTGCTAAATCCAACCAGATTGAAATAAAACACTGAATATCCTAGAATTTACACTGTTGTTCATTTACAGCTGTGCTTATAACAGTTTCATGCAAAATTCAGTGCTAAATGTGGTCATGTGGCAGTGCAGCACACAAGTATGAATGAATGAAGCGTTTATATAGCACTTTGTGTTTTACTGTACACCCAAAGCGCTTTACAATTATGTAGGGGGGTGTCTCCTCGACCACCACCAAGTGTAGGAAACATTATGCTAAAATGCATTTTGACATTATTCATTTTTAAAAACAAGCAGTATATCTGTATTTTTTTTTTCTCACAATTCTGAGAAGGAAAAAAGTCAGAATGGCAGGATATGAACTCGAAATTGTGAGTCGTAATTCAGAATTGTGAGACAAACTCAGAATTTCAAGATGTTTTGAGAGAAAAATACCAGAATTGCGAGATGTTTTCAGAGAAAAATACCAGAGTTGCGAGATGTTTTCAGAGAAAAATACCAGAATTGCGAGATGTTTTCAGAGAAAAATGATCAGAATTCGAGATGTTTTCAGAGAAAAATGATCAGAATTTGAGATGTTTTCAGAGAAAAATACCAGAATTGCGAGATGTTTTTAGAGAGAAAAATGATCAGAATTCGAGATGTTTTCAGAGAAAAATATCAGAGTTGCGAGATGTTTTTAGAGAGAAAATTATCAGAGTTGCGAGATGTTTTCAGAGAAAAATATCAGAGTTGCGAGATGTTTTCAGAGAAAAATATCAGAGTTGCGAGATGTTTTCAGAGAAAAATATCAGAGTTGCGAGATGTTTTCAGAGAAAAATATCAGAGTTGCGAGATGTTTTCAGAGAAAAATATCAGAGTTGCGAGATGTTTTCAGAAAAATATCAGAGTTGCGAGATGTTTTCAGAGAAAAATATCAGAGCGAGATGTTTTCAGAGAAAATATCAGAGTTGCGAGATGTTTTCAGAGAAAAATATCAGAGTTGCGAGATGTTTTCAGAGAAAAATATCAGAGTTGCGAGATGTTTTCAGAGAAAAATATCAGAGTTGCGAGATGTTTTCAGAGAAAAATATCAGAGTTGCGAGATGTTTTCAGAGAAAATATCAGAGTTGCGAGATGTTTTCAGAGAAAATATCAGAGTTGCGAGATGTTTTCAGAGAAAATATCAGAGTTGCGAGATGTTTTCAGAGAAAATATCAGAGTTGCGAGATGTTTTCAGAGAAAATATCAGAGTTGCGAGATGTTTTCAGAGAAAAATATCAGAGTTGCGAGATGTTTTCAGAGAAAAATATCAGAGTTGCGAGATGTTTTCAGAGAAAAATATCAGAGTTGCGAGATGTTTTCAGAGAAAAATATCAGAGTTGCGAGATGTTTTCAGAGAAAAATATCAGAGTTGCGAGATGTTTTCAGAGAAAAATATCAGAGTTGCGAGATGTTTTCAGAGAAAAATATCAGAGCGAGATGTTTTCAGAGAAAATATCAGAGTTGCGAGATGTTTTCAGAGAAAAATATCAGAGTTGCGAGATGGTTTTCAGAGAAAAATATCAGAGTTGCGAGATGTTTTCAGAGAAAAATATCAGAGTTGCGAGATGTTTTCAGAGAAAAATATCAGAGTTGCGAGATGTTTTCAGAGAAAAATATCAGAGTTGCGAGATGTTTTCAGAGAAAAATATCAGAGTTGCGAGATGTTTTCAGAGAAAATATCAGAGTTGCGAGATGTTTTCAGAGAAAAATATCAGAGTTGCGAGATGTTTTCAGAGAAAAATATCAGAGTTGCGAGATGTTTTCAGAGAAAAATATCAGAGTTGCGAGATGTTTTCAGAGAAAAATATCAGAGTTGCGAGATGTTTTCAGAGAAAAATATCAGAGTTGCGAGATGTTTTCAGAGAAAATATCAGAGTTGCGAGATGTTTTCAGAGAAAATATCAGAGTTGCGAGATGTTTTCAGAGAAAAATATCAGAGTTGAGATGTTTTCAGAGAAAATATCAGAGTTGCGAGATGTTTTCAGAGAAAAATATCAGAGTTGCGAGATGTTTTCAGAGAAAAATATCAGAGTTGCGAGATGTTTTCAGAGAAAATATCAGAGTTAGATGTTTTCAGAGAAAAATATCAGAGTTGCGAGATGTTTTCAGAGAAAAATATCAGAGTTGCGAGATGTTTTCAGAGAAAATATCAGAGTTGCGAGATGTTTTCAGAGAAAAATATCAGAGTTGCGAGATGTTTTCAGAGAAAAATATCAGAGTTGCGAGATGTTTTCAGAGAAAAATATCAGAAATATCTTTTTATTAAGTGACGATTTTTATTGAGCAAACAGGTTTCTATAGGTAAACACTATATATTGCTCAATATTTAAGCGTTCTAAACTCATATTCCTCTTTTCTGTGCAGGTGCTGCCGGGGTCCTCGTCGGACATCCTTTTGACACGGTTAAGGTTAGTAATCATCAGCTCGTGTTGTTTGAGTTTGCTGCACATAGGTTGAGCAAATCTGTCATCTGAACCGGCTGTTGATTTCTTAGGAACTCTCTTAAAACAAGCGAGCAAACAGTTATCGTTGCTATTTTTGGCTGATGTTTAACGCAGGGAGCTTGTTATCTGTCATGACACTTTAGTCCGTCCTATCCATTTCATGCTGAACCCTGTGACTTAAAAATGACTTCGGTTTCTAAATAAACCAGTTAGTCAAAGCACATCATACCGCTTCTCTGCTTACAGGGTAACTAACTATATGTAGTGATGCAACTAAGCGTTCATTTATATATATATTTTTTTTCTAGTATATTTATATAATTGTATATACATGCATACACACACATACATATATAAAATACATACACACACACACACAATACACAATAAATTGGTAAGTTGATTTAATAATTTAATATGATTTTAATTTTGAGTATAATTTTTGAATGTGGCTGTTTTTCATTACAATTGTATTTATTTATTTAGTGTGAATTTATCTGTTCAGGTTTACTGCTTTACATTCATTGAGATCTCCGTTACTTTTGTTTCAAATAAAAATAAATAATTAAAAATAAATAATTAAAATAATTTCTAAAAATAAATAATTAAAAATTTCTAAAAATTAAAGATTTCATTTCTAAAAATAAATAATTAAAAATAATCACTCCTAGTTTGTTTCTAAGGATTTTGCACCTATATTTTATACTCTATATTTATAGTTTGCTAATTATGTTAGTAGCTTGTGTTTCAACTAAAAGAAATACATTGCTAAAAAATGTAAAACAACCCAAAGTAATCTTTTTGTCACTTGTACGTTTGGCTTTATTTGTTTATTCATTTTTGTTTTGTTGCTTCTTTCTTATTATACTATTGTCTGTTTACTTGTCTTGAATATTTAGGCCCTACTTGGAAGAACTTAACTGAGAAATTATTAATAATATAATTAATACAATAAACAATATAATTGTTTTTTAATTGTTTATATTTTTAGGCATATACTTTTTTTTTTTTTTTTTTTTTTTAAACAGGTATATACACTTTTATAGTTGGTTTTGTTCGAAGAGAATTACTGTAAATGTGTTATTGGATCACTTCTTGCAAGGTTTAAAACTAGGCTGCAACCAGCGCTGGTCTTCAGCCACTAGACCACAATGGTGTTTAACCTGTTTCCACATTCAGAGGAAACCCTGAAGAACGAGCTCTTGTTTTCATGGGTTTGTAGTAATCAGGTTGTCTCTCCTGTAGGTTCGTCTTCAGGTCCAGAGTGTGGATAAACCGCTTTACCGAGGGACTTATCACTGTTTCCAGTCCATCATACGTCAGGAGTCAGTGAGTGGAAACTTCAGTGGTTTTAACTACAGCACAAACACCTACACTCACAAACACTTTTATAAATATTTATTTAAATTAATATTTATATTGCACTTTATTAATATTATTTAGTTGTTTAATTATTCTTCATACTTTAGTGAAATAAAGAGTTCTATATTACTAATTTTTTTTTTTTTACCCACTTACACTGAAAACCAGATCGGTGTCATGGGAAAACTTGCAATCTGGGTCACATTCAGTTGCGGTGTAAGTGAGGCCAAGGGTGTCAAAAGTACAGAAAATATGTCAAACATTTTACTCAATTCAAAGTCTAAGTAACTACACAAAAGATACATCACCTAAAGCAAAACATTTAGTTGCACTTATTTAAAGTATTTAAAGAGGCAAGCAATAAGAGGCAGTTGAGATTTTCGTTTTAATCTTTTTGATGCAAGAATATTTATATATACACCCCAAAATAATACATAAATATAGTACTAAATTACTAATACCCAAATACACAAGACTTACCATTGTATATTTATTGAAGAGAATAATTTACTTAAAAATTCTCCTGGAAAAATATGTGTAAGATTGTATGTAATTGATATTTTATTTATTTATTTATTTAGCTTGTTTGACTGACTTGATTTCGCTGCTAGTCAATGTAAACACTGTAAAGAGTTTTTTTTTTAAGGTTGTTCACATTAATATTTAAATATGAATCATATCAAAGTCTGACACGCAATTGAATTTATTTTATTCATTTTATTGCAATTTGCTAAATGTAGTAATTTTACAAATATTTGAATTAATATTCATCATTAGTTTTTTCTCAATTACGTAAAAATAAAAATATAATTTTTTTTCCTTATCCAAATGACATCGAAAGACAAGGCTGAGTAAATGGTAACAATCTTAATTTTTGGGTGACAATCCTTTTCAGATGCAAACTTTGAACTATAATAATGTTTAAAGTGAAACTATTTTTTATTCTAATATTTGAATTAATATTTTAGTCATTTTATATTTGACTTTACTAATATTTAATATTAACATTTAAATGTATTATTATATATTATCAGTTAGTTTTTATAGTTTGTTTGTAAAATATTGTTAAATTATTGCATATACCGTAATTCATTGAAGTATAGTTGTTAAGACTTATGCATTTTATTATTCTCAATGGCCATGAATGTAGTTTTTTTTTATGCTGATATGGCATAAAATGGTAAATAAATAAACAATTATTCAAATGCTTGACACCTCTGGTGCTGCTTTTGATATCTGTGCATATGTGATAACACAAAACCAGTCATAAGGGTAAATATTTTTTTTAAATTGAGATTTATACATCATCTGAAAGAAATAAGCTTTCCATTACTGTATGGTTTGTTAGGATCGGACAATATTTAGCTGAGATATGCAACTATTTGAAAATCTGGAATCTGAGGGTGCAAAAAAATCTAAATATTGAGAAAATCCCCTTTAAAGTTGTTCAAATGAAGTTCTTAGCAATGCATATTACTAATCAAAAATTCAGTTTTGATATATGTACATTGGGAAATTTACAAAATATCTTCATGCAACGTGATCTTTACTTAACATCCTAATGATTTTTGGCATAAAAGAAAAATCGATAATTTTGACCCATACAGTGTATTGTTGGCTATTGCTACAAATATACCTGTGCTGCTTATGACTGCTTTTGTGCTGCAGGGTCACATTTATGCATGTAAACTAATGCACGTTGGATCACTTTGTTTCACCTTCTCTGCAGATGTTTGGCCTTTATAAAGGCATTGGGTCACCCATGATGGGCCTGACGTTTATCAACGCCATCGTCTTTGGTGTTCAGGGCAACGCCATGCGCATGTTGGCCGAGGATACGCCCATGAACCAGTTCCTAGCCGGAGCGGCGGCCGGCACCATACAGTGCGTGATCTGCTGCCCGATGGAACTGGCCAAGACCCGAATGCAGATGCAAGGAACGGGTGAGAAGAAGTCGTCCTCTCGGAAGGTCTACAAAAACTCGCTGGACTGCCTGGCTCGCATTTACCAGCGCGAGGGTTTGCGAGGAGTCAACCGAGGAATGGTTACGACTCTCATCCGAGAGACGCCGGGATTCGGCGTTTATTTCCTCGCGTATGACCTCCTGACGCGTTCGCTGGGGTGCGAGCCGGAGGATCCGTACATGATTCCCAAACTGCTGTTCGCCGGCGGCATGTCGGGAATCGCGTCTTGGCTTTCGACATATCCGGTGGACGTGATAAAATCCCGACTCCAAGCTGACGGGGTCGGCGGAAAGTACCAGTACAGCAGCATCATGGACTGCACAAGGAAGAGCATCCAACGCGAAGGTTGGCGGGTTTTCACGCGTGGACTTACGTCCACTCTTTTACGGGCTTTTCCGGTCAATGCAGCCACTTTCGCTACGGTCACGCTCTTCCTTTTGTACGTACGTCCAGACGAGGGATCGAAAGATTGCGAAGCAGCTCCAGCTTCGCATCAAGCACCATTGCAGCAGCAAGCACAACCGTCCAGTCTGTGAGTAACCTCATCTTTGTGGGATAGCGACTAGCGTAGCCCTCCCCGAAATAATGGCTGACCTGTTACTAAACAAACAGTTGCTGTGCATTGAGCACATCTGTCCACTGTAAACGGAATTGCACAACCTTTCTATCCGTACAATGACTTGAGCTCGGCGTCTGTAAATATATTTTTTATATTGAATGATATTTAACAAACACGTTCCCTGTATCTGCCTTACGAGAGCTGAAAGAATCTGACCTCTGAAAGTTAGAGTTTGCATGTTGATGTAGTCAACAGCTCCTTTTGTTGTTACTTGACAGAACTAGACAAACTTGCTTTGACGTTGCAAATTATTGCTACACCGAAGAGAATCCAGTGTCTAAACAAATCCTCAAGTTTAGTTAAGGTGGACACAAGTTGATGTGAATGAAAGGAAGCAGTGATGTGTGGATGTAGAACGTAGGATGCGCTGTTTTAAGGTTTTAGGTCATTTGTGTTTTCCACTGGAAAGTTTTGGAAAAGTAGTTACCAAGGTCCTTCCCAGCCTCGTTTATGTTTGCATCAAACTTAACATGGCCTCTACTCCTGACTAAGTTAATACCCTGGACATAAGATTAAATCTGTACTCTCAACCCCACCCAGGCATGGACAAATATGATTTTGGCACTGGAGAATATAGTCTTTGTTATTATGATGTTTTTAATCTGAGGAGTGAGAACCTCCTTTTAGTCAAAGCTGCTGGTGAAATTGCCTACAAAGTTGCGATTATCTTGGCCCACTGTTAAAGTTGTGAAATAAATATGGTGTATGGCAAATTACATTTGCCAAAGTTTCTAAATCACTACTGTGTCATCCGAGGGACTGTTGATGTTGTGTACTTGAATTGTATTAGCCTGAATTCATTTGGTTCCTGGAGCCTGTTTCATAAAACAAGTTTACCAAATAAGCCAGGTTTATTTCAGTTAGTCTGACTTATTGTCAATTGATTTGGTTCAAAATAAGACGGACTAACTTAAATAAGCCTGGATTGTTTGGTAAAATTGTTTTAAGAAACAGCCCCCAGGTGTACTGAAGAGAGAATAAACCAAAGGGTTTTGCCCGACAAATCAAATTCTGTCCCCTCAATGTAAGCCCTGAATTTATGGTGTATTATCTACAAAATTAATGCAATATTTGCATGTTCTCTGTAACTTATTAAAGTGTTTGGATACAGGTTGTATCTGGGCCAGTGGAGGTCCACTGTAACTATATCTAAGTTTTAAATGTCCTGCTGTGTTTAAGTAACGTCTTTCGATTTATGTGGGTTGTCTCTGTAAGATCAATATATTTTATGTTTGTATATATCAAGGCTGGAATTTTCTCAGCATATAGAAAGATGTATAAATAGTTCATATGTTTGATTTCAGAGTGCTGAATGTAGGAGACTAAAACATGCACTTGGGAAAGAAGTGCCCAAGAAGAGGTTTGCCTGGTTTTTGAGGAATGTGCTGCTCTTTTTGTAACGGTTACGGATTGTATGTTGTATTAAATGTAAATATGTAGTGTTCCATTAAAAAGGGAAGTTTAGACCGATGCATTGAAAACAAAATGTTTTGTGTGATATCTGTGAGAAATGTAAATAAACTGTATGTTACGGAGTTAGATTGGTTGCAGACGTACTAAAGTGGTTTTAATTTGAATAGTTTTAGTTTTCTTTCTTTTTCAGGTTTGTTGTTTCTGCCGTTGCTGAAGAGATGGATCAGTATTGAATCTAATTAAATGTTTGTCCTATTTTTGTATGAAAAAGTTTAGTTCTGTGCTGCTCCCATTCGAAAAGTGGTTGGCCTCAACCAATTTCTAAATTGCTATTGGTCAGCTAAAATATGTGAAAATAAATGGGATAAATTATAAATTTTGTGTCTTTTTTGTGTTCATTTATAACTTGTTGAAAAATGGATGTTGACTAGGGGTGCAACGGATCGTAGATTATCCGTGATCCGTACGGACCGGTCCCTACGGTTCGGCACGCATGTGATTCGCGGATTAACTGTTAAATTCAACCAGTATAAACTGAAAGTTATCATCTGCACCTGTTTTGTCTTGCCAAATTACACATTCAAGCAATATCAGACCATTCAGATGAAGTCGTCGAATTGGGACCCGCGCGCCGTTTTCTGCGCTCAGCTGCTGCCGCACACACCCAAAACCGCGTTTTTAGACAACACCTCAACGGATGGATACATGTGCACAAAGGTATGTGAAAATACCCGTTTTGGCAAGTATTCTGGTAAACACAGTAGTTTATGGCCATGTCTTAAGTTAACATCAACAGAGCTGAGAAAGAAACCGAATTTGTGTCAGTATTAGGTCCGTGCATTTAGTCTTAAAGAGACAGCAGCCTAGAAATACCTACTTCTGTCTTGTCTGCTAATCAAACACCACCACAGCTTTAACAAAGATATGTTGTTTTACACTTAATTACTACATTTCTGCACTTGAATACTACTGTTACTGTCTTTATTATAGCCTATAATTTTATGTTGTTAAGGCTGTTCATCTATGCTTGTAATTTGTACAATTGTTCTTGTTATATTACTGACTTAAATAGTTAAGCTAGTAGTTTCAGCTGGGGTATAGAAGTACTTAAAAGCTCACTTTAGTAATAAATGAAAAGCAAACTTTTATTTATTTATTTTTTCTGATCCGATCCGTGACTCAAAATCCATAGTATGATTTTTTGTGTTCCGTTGCACCACTAATGTTGACATGTCATGTGGTGGGATAAACACAAGATTTAGATTCTGTGATTTTAAAAGTATTTTATTTAATTTTTAACATGAAAATGCATTTCAAATTCTAAGCCGACACATTTGTTTTTGAGTATTGCCTTCATGTTATTTTGTTCACTCATTTATGGTTTGACTAATGTTTAATCCTTCAGAGGATTCCAGGTACTAATCTTAAAACTAATGAACAAACAAATCTAGGAGAGATTGCACAACTACTCAAGACACATTACTCATCCTGGGATTTCTTTCCAGGTACACCATCTCTAGTTTTAGCACGCAGCTTGTTTACTTGAGATTCTGCAATGTCTGCCCGCTCTTCTGCCTCTTCTAGCTCATGCTGCAGTTTTCGTAATTTGGCCAGATTGGCATTTGCCTGTTCCTCGGCTTCTTCAGCAGAACGTTTGTAAGATTTTACTTTCAGTTGTAGCTTGTCCACCAAGTCCTGCAGTCTTGCCAAGTTCTTGCGATCCTCGTCCGTCTGATAAGTCAGCTCCTTAATGCGTCGCTCATACTTTCTCACACTTTTAATGGACTCTGAACCTCGCTTTTGCTCTGCATCCAACTCATTCTCAAGCTCACGGATACGTGCCTCCATTTTCTGTAGCTGCTTTTTCCCTCCTTTCATTGCTAATTGCTCTGCTTCATCGAGACGGTGCTGTAGGTCCTTAATGGTCTGTTCCATGTTCTTTTTCATCCTTTCAAGGTGTGCACAAGTGTCTTGTTCTTTCTTTAACTCTTCAGCCATCATGGCTGCATCAGTGATGGCTTTCTTTGCCTTTTCTTCTGCATTGCGGTTCTCTTGCACCAGCTCCTCCATTTCATTTTGCAGCTGAAGCAGATCTGACTCTTGCTTCTTCTTTTGGTTGATGAGGCTGGTGTTTTGTGTGTGCAAAAGCTGCATCCTCTCGGTTGCTTCAGTAAGTTCTTGTTCAGCTAGTTTGCGACCCCTCTCGGTTTGTTCCAGCACTGCTCTCAGTTCTTCTAGTTCTGCTTGAATCAGGCTGTTTCTGCGCTCCAACAGGGCAATGTTTTCTTTGAGATCATCATTACTGTGAAGTGTGTCATCTAGCTGTAGTTGACTGTCCTTTAAGCACGACTGGATCATCTTCAGCTGCTTCTGAGCATCAGCTGCCTGTCTGTTGGCCTGGCTTAATTGAATTTCCATTTCATTAAGATCTCCCTCCATCTTCTTTTTTACTCTTAAGGCCTCGTTACGGCTTCTCGTCTCTGCCTCAAGGGAAGCCTGCAAGGATTCAACCATACGCTGGTAGTTTCTTTTTGCTTGTTCCATTTCCTCATCCTTCTCAGCCATCTTGCGCTCAACATCTGCCTTCAACTGGTTGAACTCCAGCTGAGCTCGTAGGATCTTACCTTCTTCATGCTCAACTGAAGCATCAGCTTCTTCTAGTGCAGACTGCAACTCTGCTTTCTCCTGTTCCAGCTGTTTCCTCAATTTTTCTAACTCATGGACAGTCTTCCGTCCTTCTCCCACTTGATCTGTTAAGTCTGAGATCTCCTCCTGTAGATTCTTGTTTTCCCTCTTTACAGTCTCAAGGTGATCTAGAGTTTCTTCATAGGAATTCTTCAGTTTAAAGAGCTCGGTACTTAAGCTGCGGGCTTCCTTTTGCACTCCCTCAAGCTCACACTGTGACTCTTCGTACTTTTGTTTCCACTCTGCAATGACTTTGTCAAAGGTTCTCTGTTTTTTGTCCAGGGCTGCTGATGCTGCATTTGACCGTTCAAGGTCTAGCATCAGATCCTCAATCTCATTTTGCAGGCGATGTTTTGTTTTCTCAAGAGAAGAACACTTTGCATTCACTGCTTCCACTGCTTCCTCTGCTTCTTGCAATTTTTGTACAAGCTTCTTCTTGGCTTCCTCCAGTTCCTCCGTTCTCTGAATTCCGTCGGTCTCATACCTTGCCCTCCATGTTGCTACCTCTGTATTGGTCTTGGATAATGCCCGTTGGAGCTCAGCTTTTGCTTCTTGTTCCTCCTCAAATTGCTCCCTTAGTAAGTCACAATCGTGGCGAGCCGACTGTACAGCATGAGCAAGAGCATTCTTTGCTTTCACCTCTTCCTCAAGTTGCCTTCTCAGGTCTTCAAGTTGCTGGGTGTAGGAGGTCTTTCCTCTAGTGAGTTGGGAAACCAGACATTCCTTCTCTTCCAGTTGTCGTCCAAGTTCCCCATTTTCAGTCAGCAGCTTGGCTTTCTGGGTAGACAAATCATTCAGAGCTCTCTGGGCTTCTTCAGCTTTTGACCTATGTTCATTCATCTGATCTTCCAGTGAACGGCACATCTTTTCAAGATTTACCTTGGCTTTTACCACACTCTCCATGTTTGAGGAAAGGTCATCCAATTCCAACTTGAATTCAACTTTTTCTTTCTCTAACTTTTGTTTGACCCTTTGCAAATTGTCAATCTGTTCCCCTAGTTCAGCCACACTGTCTGCATGCTTCTTCCGAAGGCAGGCAGTAGTGGTCTCATGCTGAAGGGTGGCTTCCTCAAGGTCCCTGCGCAACTTTTGAAACTCTGCGTCCCTTTTTTTATTAAGTTCTACCTGAGCACATGTGGCCCCACCTGCCTCTTCCAGGCGCTCACTGATGTCCTCCAGTTCTCGAGAAATATCAGATCTTTGTTTCTCCACCTTTGCACGAGCTGCACGCTCCGCATCCAGCTCCTCCTCCAGTTCTTCAATTCGAGCTTGATTTTCTTTTAGTTTTTTCTGCAACTGTACTGAAGCCATTTGCTCATCTTCAATCCTTCCGTTCAGCTGATTCATTTCAAAGTCTTTCTTTTTAAGTTTTTCCTCTAGCTGCTGTTTGTCATTCTCCAAATCCATTACATTCTCTTGAGTCAGTTTCACGTCTCCTTCCAGTTTTCTTTTACTTCGCTCCAAGTCCATCCTAACTTTTTTCTCTTGCTCCAATGAGCCCTCAAGGTCATCCACCTGTTGTTCAAGCTTAGCTTTTGCTTTTGTCAATGAATTTACTTTGTCCTCCTCACTTTGAAGGTCATCCAGTGTTTGCTGGTGAGCCTCTTGTAGAGCTTTTTTCTCTTTGGTGAGTTTCATTATGTTTTCATCAAGAGATGCCATTTCTTCGGTCAGATTCTTTACTTTGTTCTCAGTGGCATGTTTTTCCTTTTCCACCTTGGCCAGTGTCAGCTCTAGGTCATCTATGTCTTTCTTGAGCTCAGAACATTCATCCTCCAACTTGCGTTTCTTGGCTGTGAGGTCTGCGTTTATCTCTTCCTCATCCTCTATACGTTCTGACAGCTCTTTGACTTTTGCTTCTTGCTGGATTTTGCTTTTTATGAGCTGTTCACATCGTTCTTCAGCATCCGTTAAAGTGTCTTGCTCTGATTGCAGCTGAAGATGCAAATCATTCTTCTCTTGAAGAAGACTGACCATCTTCTCCTCTAACTCTTTCCTCCTGGACTCAGATTTCTCCAACGCTTCTTTTAACTTACTGAATTCATCCTTCATGTTTGCCATCTCCTTTTCAGACTCTGCACTCCTTAGCAAAGGTTTTATCTTAAAGAACAGTTTCATCCATGGCCAGTTTTTCACACCAAGGAAGGAACGAAGGTTCCACTGGATGACCATGAGGGCATCTCTTTGTTCCACCAGTTTCTGATACTCAACTCTCATCAGTAATCCACGAGCAGAAGCTTGGATCCTAGTGATGATACGAGCAAGTTGGTCATCTCGCATCTCTTCTAACGTACCGAGCAGGCCAGCTTTGAAAAAGACTTTTGTGTGGCCAAATTTGTATTGCGTGTGGTCAATGTCTAGTGAGCCTAACAGCTTCTCTGCACTTTTCTTGTTTTCAATGAACTGACTTTCTGGGATGGCAGATGCATTTAGGATTCTGTACCGCTGTTTGAAATCACCATAGAGGATCCTGTTTGGGAAACCTTTCCTGCAAATCCTGATACCCTCCAGTACACCATTGCAGCGAAGCTGGTGCATGACCAGACAGTTGTCCATGATTCCAGGAGTCTTGCTCTCATTTGGAATCAAACAACGGACAAAGTGTGGGTGTGTGGTTTTCAGATTGGTCATTAATTTGTTAAGGTTTTCTCTATGCAGGGCGGACACTGTCTGAAAAGATGACCCCTTTTTCTTGGCCCCTTTCCCACCAGACTTTTCTGCTCCCTCTACTGCTGCATAATTTGAGAATATATGACTCAGCAACTTCAAAGAGGATTTCTGATAGAGCCCAACTACGGTTTCATTCAGTGGGTCTTTGTTCTTCACCAGCCAGCCGGAAATATTGTAGTCAACAGTACCTGCGTAGTGGGCCAAGGCAAAGTGCGCTTCTGCCTTTCCCTTCACAACTCGCGGCTTCTGGAATATGTTTGTCTTGCCCAAATGGTTGTCATACAGCTTTGCTTTGAATGTCTGATCGCTGGCCTTGGGAAACATGCACTCTTCCTCGAGAATGGACATGATCCCAAGGGGTTTCTCAATCAGATCGATGCAGGCTTGCAGATCCATCCCAAAGTCAATGAACTCCCAGTCAATCCCCTCTTTTTTGTATTCCTCTTGTTCCAAAACGAACATGTGGTGATTGAAAAACTGTTGCAGCTTTTCATTGGTAAAATTGATGCAGAGTTGTTCAAACGTGTTGAAATCAAAGATCTCAAAGCCAGCAATGTCTAGCACGCCGATGAAATATTGCCGAGGTTGCTTTGTGTCAAGGGATTGGTTAATTCTTACCACCATCCAATTGAACATTTTCTCATACACTGACTTTGCCAGTGCACCAACTGAGTAATACACTTGGTCCACACTCTGTCCTTTTGTAACGTACTCATTGCCTACCTTGACCCTTGGATGACAGAGTCCTTTGAGCAGGTCAGCAGAGTTCAGCCCCATTAGATAAGCTGACTTATCTGCATCTTCAGTACCGTCAGGCTCTGCCTGCTCTTCACGCTGTTTCTGTTTGAACTTCATATTGCCATAATGCATGATAGCACCTGTCAGCTTGTAGACTCCCATCTTTTCTTCAGCTGTGAAGCCAAGTACGTCAAATGCCCTGTCAGTAGCAAGCAGCTCCTCGTTATCATTGATGGACGCGACGGATACTTCTCCTTGGGAGATGAATGAGTAGTCATATGGATTATTGGTGATCAACATCATGTCCAGTAGTTCAGGCTTTTCGTTGGACAGTATTTGAAAGAAGATATGGTAGTTCCTCTCAGCTTTCAGTTGAAAGGTCACCCGAGACTTCTCCAGCAGGTACGTTTCGATATCAGCCGAGGAGAGTTTACCGCTAGTCCCGAAATGAATGCGGATGAATTTCCCAAAGCGAGACGAGTTGTCGTTTCTCAGTGTTTTAGCATTGCCGAAAGCCTCAAGTGCAGGGTTAGCCTGGATAATCTGATCCTCCAGGGTTCCCTTGCTGGAGTCTTTCTTTCCGGTCGCTCCGCCTGCGGCAGCAATGCTTGCAAAATACTGGATGACTCTCTTGGTGTTGACGGTCTTCCCAGCACCGGATTCTCCGGTGATGAGTATGGACTGGTTCTCCCGGTCAGTTAGCATGTATTGATAAGCATTATCTGAGATAGAAAAGATGTGAGGCGGGGCCTCTGATCTCTTCTTACCTCTGTAAGCCGCAACTACTTCAGAGTCGTACACTGGTAACCACTTGTAAGGGTTGACGGTTACGCAGAACAGCCCTGAGTAGGTGTAGATCATCCAGGCTGCGTAACGCTCTTTGAGGTTGAACAGCACTGCAGGCTCGTGAAGGAAAGTGAGCATCGCCATGTCTTCGATTTTATCGAATTTAGGCGGGTTCTGGGGATGGACGTCTCCATCCTTGACGGTCACGGTCCTCCCGTCCTCCGTCTTTACAGTCACCTTCCCTCCTTCCTTGCTGACAATTTGTCCCTTCACATACTCCACCTTTTCATCCACAACAAAGCATTCGGTCTTGATGTCAAAAGCTCTCGTCTGAGCTTCCAGACGCTCTTTGTCCGACTTCCTCAGAAAGGGAGCGGCCTTCCCAAACTCTGCCATCAGGGCATCACCCATAGTGACTGCTTGAGATTTCCAGGTACAGAGAGATTTGATGAGCGCACCTCGGCTGAGGAAACTTTAAAGAAGCAAACCACTAGTGCTTGGTTTTTATAGAGGGTAACGGAGATCCAAATAAGGATGTGAAAGGAAAGAACACAAGGGCAGGGATTTTATCAAGAGTTAAAAGTGGTGTGGGGTCAGTAACAAGACCTTTAGTTGTTGATATCCTTATATAGACAACAAACACCTCCCTGATTATTTCCATCCTTTAGAAATATTACACATACCTTTAGCATTAAGCATGATTCTCACATTTTCTTTGCAATTAATGCAATGTGATGCATCATATCTTATGCATAAACACATTGTTTATGTGATTCGTGATTTAGAAAAATGCAGTGGAGCCCAAAAACCTGAGACCACTTTTTTTTTTTTTTTTTTGGTCAAATTATGGTAATATATTTGTAATGGGGAAAAATGGTTGGAATGGAATGCAAACATTTTTTTTTTTTTTTTATTTCAACTTTTGTACTGCAATATGTTCATATATATATATATATATATATATATATGTATGTTTTTTTCTTGTTTTTTATTTTTAATTTTATTAAGGGCACATTAAATTGATCAAAAGTAACTATTTTATAACTATTTTTTATAACTTGTATATTTTTCAGCAGAGCAGCAGTAAAGTGGTAGTGAAGAAATTTATAATGTTACAACAGATTTCTACTTCAATTAAATGCTGTTCTTCTGAACTTCCTATTCATCAAAGAATCCTGAAAAAAAAAAAAGTTGTATGGTTTTCGCAAAAATATTGAACTGTTTTCCACATAATCAGAAATGTTTCAGCAAATTAGCATATTATAATTATTTCTGAAGCCTGGAGTAATGATGCTGAAAATTCAGCTGTGCATCACAGAAATAAATTACATTTGAACAGATATTCACATAGACAACAGCTGTTTTAAATTGTAATAATATTTCACTGTTTTTACTGTATTTTTGTTTATTCTGTAAATAAATGCAGCCTTGGTGAGCAGAAGAGACTCAAAAACATAAAAAATAAAATAAAATCTTACTCTAAACTTTACAGTACAGTACAGAACAGTAACATACATGTATACCAAAATAATATAATAAAATAATAATTTAGGAAAATATTGCATGGGCAATACTAAACAGAAAACAGATCATGTAATGTTTGCCTTAAGTAGGACAAAGATGTGCTCTAATGGGAGCTGAGAGTCAGGAATGTGTTTGTCTTTTATGTTTGTTGGACTTTATCAGCGCTCCTCTGATAACTGCTGGAGACGCCTGTGAGATCGCTGACAGCGAAGGACGTCCCGACTCATCCTCACTCAGAAACACCCCTGAAATAGAACGCAGGAATGAAAAGAAGGCTGTTCCTCTTCTGTCATTATCTGCCTCTCTGCCCGTCTCTGAGCTGAGCCTCATTCATGAAACAAGAAAGAAATCTGTGAAACTAAGAATGGTTTACGAATGACTTTTCATTTCATGAATGAGGCCCGATGTTCCTAATGAAATGGTCTAAGCAAAAGATGAAAACAATGACAAAAGGACTAGCTGATGAGCAAAGAATCAATTTTCAATTTGAAATCTCATTAAGCAGATTTTGGGTAGAATTATGACTTGATGTAGTGATGTGTTCATGGTCATGATGTAATAAAGTGATTTTATTATTTACATATTTACGCTTGTATTTCAATGTTTGATTTCACATTTAGTTTCATTTTAATATACATAAATATATATTAAATATATTAATTTGCATAGTAATTTTATTTGCTTTCATTATTTAGCTTTAATTTGGTTTCAGTTTTAGTAATTGTAGCACTTAAACATATTTCAGTTCACTGTTAAGGCAACATTTATCATTTTAAGTGCTTTGTCTAATTCATGTTTTAATTTCACTTATTTCAATTAACAAAATGATATTAAAAATGAGATGTATATATTACACTTTTAAGTTTAGTAATTTGATCTGCTATTGTCATTTCTTTTCATTGTTTTTATATATATATTTTTTCATTTTCATATTTTATTTCAGCTTTATTACTGTTAACAAAAATGTTTCGAATGGTTTGTCAAAGTTATGTATGTAGATTGATATTAGTTTTTTTTTACAGTTTCAAGTTTAGTAATTATGTGCTTTTGCCATTTTTATTTATTTTTTTATTTCTATTTAGCTTTAATTTATTTTTCAGATTTAATTTTAGTAATTGCTGTAATTTAGTAATTTTGGATCACGTTTTTAAGGGTTTCGTCTAATATTTATATTTTATTTCATTTCAGCTTTACTCGAGTTCATAAAAAAAGCGTACAATAACAGCACTTCATGTAATGTGCAAAAAAAAACTTCATATGCATGTTATGATATTACAATCAGTGTTATTTCAGTATAATTGAGATGACTTTTTATAAATATAAAAAAAAAAAAATTATGGTGTTTTTTTTTTTTCATTTTATTAGTTTTTACATTATATTTCTTTTTAGGTTTATTTTTCAGTCTTAGTTTTTGAACTTAGTATTTCTCATCAGATAAGTATTGAAGTGCTACATCAGTAAATGAGGAGTTTATCAGATGAGCTGACAGAAGTGTTCATGTTCACACATGTTCACGCTACACAACGCTTGATATAATCAGTGTGTGGTCAGAACGATCAGATTACAGATTACAGAATGAAAACAACATTTCTGAAATTATCTACATGAAAGTGAGCTTCATCTAAAATATAATTATGACAAGGACTCTTATTAAACAGCCATCAATCATCAGACGTGCTTTAACGGCTTCCTGTGGCTCAGAAGCTGTTTCTTGCTTGTTTAAACCATGTATTCAATACAATCAATGCTTTATACAGCAGATCAAACACAGTTTGTAAATTTAATGCTTAAAAATGAGGAACAGATTTGACATGCAATTTATGACATTTGCAACAACAGTTATGAATTATAAAAATCATTTAAGAGCTCAAGTTCAGTTTCATTCAGTAGACACGTTCATTATAACATTTAACATCATTTAGCAGATACTTTTATCCAAAGCTATACAGCAATAAAAGTTACATTTTAAAGTCAATATGATTCATAATTCATGTTTCTGGTCTCATTGTTATGGATGCTTGTTTCTGCCACGGGATAAAAAAAAAAAAAAGGTTGTGATTTTAATCTGACAATTCTGAGTTTATATCTCGCAATTCTATTTTTCCTCGCAATTCTGACTTTATATCTCGCAATTCCAATTTTTTTTCTTGCAATTCTGATTTTATATCTCACACTTCAAAATTCTAATTTTTTCTCACGTCTTCCTTCGCAATTCTTTATTTTTTCTTGCAATTCTGTTTTTCTCACAATTCAGATTTTTTTCTCACAATTCAAATTTTTTTCTTGCAATTCTGACTTCATATTTTGCAATTCAGACTTTTTTCTTGCAATTAATTTTTTTTATTACAATTCTTAGTTCATATCTCACAATTCTGACTTTATATCTTACAAATCAGTTTTTTTCTCTCAATTCAGGCTTTCACAATTCAGTTTTTTTCCCTCACAATTCTGACTTTATATCTCGCAATTCTTCATTTTTTCTTGCAATTCAGAATTTTTTCTTGAAATTAAATTTGATTACAATTCTTAGTTCATATCTCGCAATTCTACATTTTTCCTCACAATTCTGACTTTATATCTCACAATTCTATTTTTTTTTCTTGCAATTCTGACTATATTTTGCAATTCAGACTTTTTTCTTGCAATTAAATTTGATTACAATTCTTAGTTCATATCTCGCAATTCTACATTTCTTGCAATTCTGAGTTAATATCTCACAATTCTGACTTTCTCTTGTAATAGACTTTTTTTTCTCACATTTCTGATTCTGACCTTTTCACCGCCAATTCTGACTTTACACAATTAAAAAATTCTAAGTTAATATCTTGCAATTTTTACTTTTCTTAGAATTACCATTTTTTTGTTGAGTTAACATCTCAATTCCATTTTTATTTTTTACTTTTCTCAGAATTGTGAGAAATAAGGTCACAATTACCTTTTAATTCCTCGTCCTGGAGCAGAAACAGGCTTCCATACATCGTGAACAATCATCAGATGGATTTAATAAACCCATCAGCACAGTCTATATTACGCACGGCACACAATGTCAAAGGTCCTGTGCAGATGCATTAGAATAAGAGGAATAAATGCTGACAGAATGATGGGTTTGGGGTGAATTGCTCCTGTCCTCCTCCCTGAGGTTCTGCAGAGGAACGTCAGCAGTCCAGCTCAGGGTTGTTCCAGTAGATCAGGAAGGTTCACAGTCTCTAAAGTGCTAAAGGTCAGCATCGCGACATGCGTTTGCGGTATTGCTCCACCAGCGGCACCAGACAGCGAGGAGAAGTGGCCTGCAGCATGAAGGGATGCTGGAGCAGATCTCCGGCGCTCGCTCGCTTCAGCGGATCACACGTCAACATCGAGTCCAGAAAGTCCCTCAGGACGGGAGAGATCTGATCACACCACAGAGATCATTATGCATGAGAATTTTATATAATATCAAACATCATAATGACCAAACATAACTTCATAGTCCTGAAGGTAGGATTAATTTTCTTCATTTTAAGTCTCATTAAGCAGATTTTGGGGAGAATTATGACACTTGTGTTTATGGTATTCATGATATACAGTAAGTAAGTGATTTTATTTTATTTATGCATGAAATCAGCATTGTTTTAGTATTAATTATAGCTGATATTTTACATTTATATTAGCCTTTAATTTTACAATTTTAAGTTTAGTAATTTATGTTCTTTGTCCTTTTTATTTATTTATTTTTTATTTATTAGCTTTGATTTATTTTTTTACATTTATATTAACTTTTATCTTTACAATTTTAACTTTAGCAATTTTTTTATGTGCCTTTGTCATTTTTTATTAATTTGTTTAATACATTTCTATTTAGCTTTTAATAATTTTTCAGTTTTAGTAATTGTAGTACTTTTAAACATTCATAATTTTCGTTTGCATATTTTAAGTTTAAGTGTTTCATCTATTATTTCTATTTTATTTAGGCTTCTTTAAATAATGATTTTAGTAGTTTAATTAAAGTGTAATAAGTGTTTTTGTATTGTTTATATATTTATAGTATTTGTTATTTTGAATTAGCTTTTATATTTTTGTTAGATTTATATCAGCTTTAATTTTTAAAATTTTAATTTCAGTAATTTTATTATGCGTTTGTGTCATTTTTTTATTCATTTTTGTTTTTTAATATTTCTATGTAAGTTTCATTCATTTTTCAGTTGTACTATTAAAAATGTATCATTTTTATTTTATTTAAGTGTTTCATCTAATATTTATATTTTATTTCACTTTGTCTTAGAAAAATAATTAATAAAATAATTAATAAAATTGAAAATAAATAAATAGAAAAATAAAGCCAAATTTTTCTAAATTAGGCTTTATTTTTCTATTTATTTATTTTTCAATTTTATTAACTAGTACTTTTAAACATTTATAATTTTTTTAACGTTTACATTCAGTTAAGTTGAAGTTATTTTTTATTCTTTATTCAGTGGCAGAAACGGGCTTCCATAAATAACAGCACTGCAAAATATGCATGTTATGATTTTGCATTCTGTGTCATTTCAGTGTCATTGGGAGTTTGTATTAATATTTTTAAAGTTGTTATTTTTATATTAATTATAATTCTATATAGTTATAATTCTGTATCTTTGTTGTTGTTGTTGTTGAACTAAACTGAGTTGATTATGACATGAATATAGGTTTAGTTGCTGAATGAAGCCTGTTGAGGTTCTGCTGGTTTTACCCTGCTGATGTTTCTGGCGGTCGGCGCCGGCTCGTCTCGCAGTCTCTTCATCGCTGCTATCGGCGTCTCGCTGAAATACGGAGGTTCTCCATCGATCATCTCCACCACCATGATCCCCAGAGACCACATGTCCACCTACAAACACACAAAACATCAGGATCTTTCACTTCCGCAGAAAGCAGCATCTCTGCCTCACTAAATAAATACAGGTTTCCCGAGGCTTTGGATCAATGCATTTCCATGACTTTTCCAATCATTCTTTTTCTTTTTGAACATTAAACGTATCAGTTTATTTTATGCATGACACCTGCTACAACACAACAGACACGAAACCACACATACCAGCATATAATGCACAGCAAGATGCAAAGTTGGAAGCGATGGTCTTCATATGAAGTGAACGTCTGTATGAGTCTGATTCAGTCCATATTTTAGGAGATTGTGTGTCTGTTCAGTATCTGCTCTAATAATCCAGTTAACAGAGAACCTTCTCTCAAAGTTATGAAACAGTTTTAAAAAGTTAGCACAAAAACATTATTTACACAGTGTTTTTTATTTTTATTTTCTGAAATGTTTTATTTGAACATTCCTCTTCCTTTAATATTCCCTAAAAATTAGTATAAAAAAATTAAATGTTTTTGTTTTTGTTTTTGTTCCTGAAACATTTTAGTTGGATGTTCATCTAACATTTTTTAAATGTTTCTACTCATTTTAGAATGTTCAGGAAACATTCAAGAGTAACATTTCCATAATGTTTGGGGAAATGATACAATGGAATGTTCCCTAAATGTTTGTATAACCAAAAAAATCAATTTCTAAAAAAGGATGTTTTTAATATCTAGAAATAAAGCTTTAATAACTATTTACACATCATTCATTGAATGTTTTTTTTCCCCCTGAAACATTAATGTAACATTTTTTTTTCAGGACGTTCAGAGAACATTTAAAAGTAACGTTCACATAATGTTTGCAAGAATTCTAAAATGGAATGTTCCCTCAAGTTTTGCAAAACCAAAAAAGAAAACATTTTAAAAACTGGATATTTTGGACATTCAGAAATTCATAACTACACGGGAACATTAGCAAAATCATGCTTAGAACATGTGTTGTTTAGTAGGAAGGGAAAACTCATTGTTTTAATCTGATCAATCTCAGTTTTATCTTCTAAAGTCGGCAAAAGTGGATGGTCATTTCCCAACAATCTCTCAAGATACTACAACACAACTTCCGAAAAAAAGGCAGTATTTTTTAGATACTTCTTGTGAGCATGAATGCATGTTTCTTGCATACATTTCCAGCATTATTACTCAAACTACCCAGCTGACCTGTGTGACACCACAGAAACTCTATTCCACGTGTTCCACTATTAAGATCAGGCTTTCCAAACCTTCCTCAAATTGTCAGATCGGTCATTTAATAGATTCAACATCCGGTAAAGCGAATCCATCTTTATCTCTATGCAAATATTATGTATGGACTCTAATCCCCCCATTAAAAGGTCTTAATCACAGCATTATATGCATTAAATATCTGGTGTGGCATTGTGACGTGTGGCTCAACCAGCATCTTTATTATAATATTCTTACCCATTAAGATTGTTTACTTCATGTCATGTGCGATCTGATGAAATTAAAGGTAAGATTGATGATGTTGGTCACCTCAGTGCCGTAGGGGGTCTTTGAAACCACTTCCGGCGCCATCCAGTACGGAGTCCCGACTAACGACTTTCTCTTCGGGATGTCTTTGCTGATCTGAGCGCAGAACCCAAAGTCGGACAGTTTGACCTGTAAAACAAAGAATGAGAGACGCATCAGTTCTGGTCCGGAGCTTCCCAGCTTCCTGAAGCTCAAATCAACGGCATTTCCAATCGGAACAAGTCTACTACACACCAAAAACACGTACTTCGTCAATAACGGGACGAATAAGAGTGCTGTTTTAGTGTCATTCAGAGGTTTTTATTAATATTTTGAATTTGTTTTTATTTTTAGATTTTCCTTTTCATTTGAATTTGTCATTTTTTTTGGATTTGTCATATTTATTAGCTTTTGTTTCTTTTAAAAATTATTTTATATTTTCATTTTAAAATTTTTAGTATTTATGTCATGTTTTCTTATTTCAATTAGTTTTTGTTTCTATTTAAAAATTTCTATAACATTTTTCATTTTTATATTTTTCATTTTATAAGTTTTAGTTTCACGTGTCATTTTTATTCGTTTTTATTTCTTTTTCTTT